>NW_010287745.1:0-24162 GCF_000700745.2 Antrostomus carolinensis
GGTAGCCAGTCCGAAATCCCGTTAGGCCGGTGGTTCCTCGCCCGTGCACCAAGCTGGGACTGTCCTGCTGGGTGAGCTGTCCTGTCTGTGTGGGTGTCGGTGGCCTTTGGATTCCCAGCGGTGAGGAAGGGCTGCTCTGTCTGTTGAACACCTACAGGCGTAAAACGCCTCCTCCAGAATCACAGAATGTTGTGAGTTGGAAGGGACCCAGAAGGATGATTGAGTCCAACTCTTGCCCCAGCACAGGACAGTCGCAAGATTAAGACCAGAGGCAGTGAAAGCTGAAGGAGCGGTATTCACAGCTCTGAGGGAGATTGTTTGAAGGTAACAGGAAACAAAGCACACTCGGCAACGCTGGTCGTCTTTATACAAGCTCTTTCTTTTGTCCGTAGCTAAAGGAATCCAAACGGGCAGTGAACAGCCTTCGGGATATCGTCGATGATGATGATGACGATGACCTTGAGAGGGTCAGCTGGAGCGGAGAACCTGTGGGAAGTAAGTGTAGAAGTACTGCTAATTGTCCCTGAGACAGAGGGAGTTTAAAATTACTGCTTAGGTCATGTCGTTTAGTTGAGGTCAGGAGCACTACTTGCTATCTAATCCTGCATATCTAATCTAATTCAAGACTCCTCAGGTCACATTGTGAGCCACTTGATTTACCTGTGTTGATCCACTGAAAAGAGAGTGAGTAGAAACCCAAATTACATAAAGAAGTGCAGACAGGTGGAAGGAATTCATAGTGGTTTTTCCCCAATATGTAGCCCAGCTTAGAGCAAATATTTTGGAGGTTATGGATTGATACTCCTCATGCTCAGCTGTCCCGCAGTATTCTAGGTGATTGTTTCCTTCACACTGCTGCCTCAAATGGCACCATTGAAAATTCTCTGTGCTTTGTTCCCACAGCAATTTAAGGAGATATTCCAAGGTTTAGTGTGTGTTTATAGATTGATTCTTACGCTTGACCTTTGAAAGGGAATTGTAAGCATTAAGCAAATGTGTTTCTGGTGATGATGGGAGCAAGCTCATGACCCACAAATGATGCTGTTTGCTGCCCTTTGGAGTTCATGACCCACAGAATATGTGGCACTTACTAGCCAGTTCCAAACAGTGAAAATTTACATTTGGATCACCCAGAGGACCTTCAAAGAATCTGTTCTTCTTGTCTTATGTTGTAGCTCCTCCCTCGTGTTCAGGCCGTTTCTTTTCCCACCTATTGGCTTTTTTGCTCTATCACTTTGTCCTAAAATGTCTGTGTTGTGCAGCTGCATGAAAAGAAGGGAAAAGTGTGTCTTGAACAAGCAGGAAGGAGACATGAGCATTGTTGCCAGCAGCATATGCACGTTGATAGCCGTTTTGTCTGTCTGGGGAGGAAAACTGTCTTAGTTTTCCAGTGTTCAGGACAGTATGCTCTTATACTTCTGTAATTTGAGGTCAGCCAGGGATTCTCTGTCTTGCTCTGCACCTTTAGAGCAAGGATTATGCTTTACCCCCATGCAACAACTTATAAGTTGTTGGATGGTCTATGCATTTTTTTTTTTTATATATAAGCTGTAACCAGCTGTACAAGATTGCTGAAATCAACTGTTTATGGAGGACAACGTGCAACTGTTTAACAAGTGGTACTACACACAATTGGGATTATGTGCACTGCATCTACCTAGGGCTGAGGGTCAAAGTCATCAGGATGTGCTAGTGCAGAACTGATGGGGACACACTTGGTAACGATCCTACCATGCAATAAGATCATTCCTCACAGACTGGTTTTCTCTTTCTCTGTTGAGAATGACCTCTGTCTGCACATAGGTATCTCCTGGTCGATCAAAGAGACAGCCTCCAGCAGCACTAGCTCCTTGGAGGGCCGAGACTCCAACCTACAGAAGGGCTCCTCCTCCTATGCTGCTTTTCCCAAACAAGTTTCCTCCTACTCCCTAAGCAGCCTATTCAAAGGTGAGGCTCCTCATATGTTATCTTATGTAAATCATTTTCTCTTAAGTATATGCAAAACAGGGAAGCTCTGATCTCTCCTCAGTGTGGAAGTGTATGTCTCACTGGTCAGAAATTGGAAACTGTCTTGTGCAGAAGATCACTTGCTCTTGTGGTATGGGAGGGGGCTTTGGACAGTATAGCTTCTTAAAAGCCAGGTTCCACAGAACAGCAAGGTAGAGCACAGCACTGTACAGCCATCTATTTGCGTGGTGGAAAAGTGCAGGCTACAGAGGGACTGGCTGGACCCACGTGGCCCTCATTTGATCTTCAGCACTGTAGAGAAGAGAGGCTGATTATCCTTTATTTGGAGCTCAGCTGGATGCTGTTGATGTTACAGCTGGTTCAGCAAACACATGGTAGCAGCAGTGGTAGCATAGATGGTTATGGAGGGAACTGCACAGCAGTCTCCACAGGGAGACTTACACAGCTTACAAGAGTTTAGCTGTGTTGTCCCACAGCCAGACAACAAATCATCTTTTACTTTGTCTCTTTCTCTGGGGTGTTTTTTTACTCTCAACTTTGAGAACACAGTGATAGTGAAAGGCATCCAAATCGCAGCCCTGGTGAACGAAGCTGCCCGTGTTGCCATGGCCTAAGCAGTGCTGTGTGCTTGAGCCCCTGCTCTGCAGGTAGATGAGTGAATGCAGGCTCTCTAACCTCTCCTGCCCTCAGCAACAGGAGGGCAGATAGGGCCGGGTGTGTTATGGTTTGTGATGCCACAGACAACTTCAAAGCCTCAGACTGCAAGCAGGTGAGCCCCAGCTGTGCCAGTGTGGTGTGAATCACTGTCCAGAGTGGCTTGTTCTACAGTGGCACAGCTGCAGTGCGCTGTCCTTGGTGTAGGCTTGTGTTCCCTCTGCAAGAAATGTTGCTGGTGAAGAGACAGTTTCTCATGAGTGTGTGTTTTGATTTCAGGACGAAACAAACTTCCAAGTTTCCAGTCCCTTTCGGATGGTGAGTTTTGAATCTCTGCCTCACTTTGGGAGGGGTACAGATTTATGTAAACGAAAACATTTCCAAAAAAAGGGAAGTGTCATCTTCCTTATGTTGCAGAAAGGGAAACTGAATCATGGGTGGTCTGAAAGGCTTTCAGCAAAAGAAGCAAACGAGTTGGCATGACGGTTTGGGGTAATTTGCTTATGTACAACTGACAACTGTTGGGTTTAGAGCAACTTCTTATTGCTTTTTGGTGCTTGAGTTTGGGTCTTCTGCCATGAAAACCAAGAGAAGGGCAGTTTTGGAAGTGGGTGTGAATCAGGATTTTGATGTGCTACTCAGCTTTGCCTTTCCCTCTCAGCCCTCTGTGACACAGGAGTTAAAAACTATGCCCCAGAGCTGCGCAGACCGAAAGCTGAGTACAAGGTGAGCAGCCTGTGTTTGTGGTGTGCTGAGATCAGTGTACTGCCAGAACTTCCTACTCTATTGGTTTCACGGGAAATGATTAATTGCTATTTCAGACAGCAGAGGGCAATGCAGGGAATAGGAGAGGGAGTTGCAAAATACAGCCTCATCAGAAGTAGGGAGCTAATGAATGGCCCAGCAGTCTTTGTGAAAAGGATTTCTAAATAGTGCTTTGCCTGTAAGCTGCTTTCATGCTGGGTCAGATGAATTGGCATCACGTGTGCTTTTTAATGTTTTAAATCTAAAGGCTTCTAAATTTCTTGTTCATGAATCACTGGGACAGCACAGAGGGAGTTGCACAGAGGTGGATTTCCAGCTGGCAGGAATGTTCTTCCACATAGGCAGTGTTAGGTGTTGCAGAATCTAGTCAATTTTGGGACTGGGTAGGTTTCTCCTACTAGGTGTGAGGTTGTGGTTCCATGTCCACAGGTCCAGCCAGTAAGAGGACTTAGGACGTGAATACAGACATGCACAATATTAATGCGGCTACCCACACAGATTAACACAGGCAGAAACCAATGCCTTTACCAACAGACACATAAACACACAACACAAGCCTGATCCTGAGCCTCCTCTTTGTCTGACCAGGATTGAATTCCTTTAGTGGGTCTATGGGTCTCTCCAGTGGCTGGTCTTGGACATCCAGTTTGTTTTGTAGCTGAATCCTGAACCCCAGTCTCCTCCAATTGCAGGCAGCTGGACCCTTGAGCCCCTAGGGCTCATGGTCTTGTTCTGGTTCCTGGTACTCAGATTGCTTATTCTACTCACAGAGTAGAATACTGGTTGAGCTTGAAGTTCACTAGCATTCATATGAACATATATACCTGGAAGAGGGAGCCCACCCACACAGAAGGTGGTTAAATGTAAAATTTAATGAGAATATAAGACAGACTGCAGTGATCCATTGCAGGGCTCAGTCAGACAGACACACTAACTAGCCACTTGTTTAAACTTGTCTGGCACCATCTGGCCCCTTTTCCCTCTGTTTCCCCGTGCTTGTTCCTGCCCAGTTCATTTTGATCCCTCCCTTTCCCTGCTTTTTGTCTTTCTAGTAAAATTCTGTAACAAGCCTAATGCATTTACACAACCCTCTTCAAACATCCCAGGATTCTCTTTCCCCTGTGTCTCATACTAACTCCTGTGCCTCTTTACGGTTGCATGATGTTTGGGGAAGGTTTCTCTGGTTTACTCATTTTGGAGGGTTTTGCACAAAAGATAATAACCTCATCTGTCTCATTTGATGGTGGTAAGGAGTGGCCAAGTCAGTGTGCTCAGACTGCACTGATTAGGTTACTGGGTTTTCTCCACCTGTCCTTGGCCATCTCATCCTCACCAGGTTGGTGTGTTTATGTTGATTAGCCATTAATCACATAACCTAACAGGCAACACTTCCTGAAAGGACAGCAGGAGAAATAAAGTGTGCCCTGTTGTGTTCTGTGCCTGCAGAGGTGGTGAAGCAGGAAGGAGAAGGGTTGTACAGCCCATTAAAAGCAGGCAGGAGTACTGTAAGTGGGGTGGAACAGAGAAGGGAAGGGTAGTGTCAGCTTTGAAACAGTGTCCTGACAGTGACTGGCTGAGGAGCAGTTAGAGGTGCTGGAGGAAACCCTGGCCCTCATTACATTTGATGCTCAGCTATACATTGACTTGGGAGATTAATGTGCAGGACTGGGTCAGCCCTTCTTTTCTTTAGATTTGGACTTTCAATAAGTCTTCAATTAATTTAAAATTCAGTGTCCTCAGAGCTGGTTCCAATTACTCCATTTCTCTGGCTCTTTTGAGTCAGAAGGCTAAATTACAACTGCTGGCTCGTTCAAGTGCCTTACAAAGACTTAGCTTCCTCCTTGGAGTCTGAGTTCAGGAGTGACTCGGGCCACCACCACTTTTTATCCAGTGCTTCCAGATCATAGTGTCTGCAGGCTGCAGAGGAAGAACTTTAGTCATTGCAGCAGTTGTAGCATATTTCCTTAACGTGGTCTCACTACAGGCTTAGTGCTCTTGTCACATTGTACTGGCCCTGTGCAGCTCTCCAGGCACCTGCCTGAGGCTGTTGACCCTGTGTTCTCTACACTGCTGTGGAAGGCTCACCAGCAGAAGTCTGTCTGAATTGTAACAAGAAACTGACTCCTTCCCCCCTCAGTTTTGGGTTTGGCAGTTTTACATGTATTTTGTTTGTCCTCCTGAAAGCAGCATTGGAACTTTAAATGCAAAAAGAACAACCTGATGAAATGCACTTATAAAGGATATGGTGATGGACCTCACTGAGGCAAAAGAAAGACTCTGTGTCAACATCTGAGCCTCTAGTTTCCCTCCTTGCCAGCACGCAGAATCTGAGGGCCCAGCATCTGCACTTGAACACTGTGGGGACACATCCTACTAACAACCCCCCTGAAGCAGCTGAATGATGTCTGAGAAGCTACATAAGGACCATCACTCTGATCCAGCACAAGTGGAAAGCAGTTTGGGCTCTGCTGGCATGATCTGGCCTCTTGAGGCTCAAGAGCTCTTTATTTTTCTTGTGGCAGGATTACAGCAGTGATTGGAGCCCCAAAGATACAGTCAGGCGAATGCAGAGGGGCAAGGTAAGGACTTTGCATTCCCACCTGCTTGGTGGAGGGTGGGTGATCCTAAACTGCTTCACACTTCCCTGTTCTCCTGGCTGTTCTGGGAGTAGGGAGGGTTTCCATGTTGTGTGCAGCATCTATCAGGGATGGTGCTGCTCCGGCTGTTTGCTGCTTTGCCAGGTGACAGTGCTTGGATCAGACTAGCTCAGGAGCAGCAGGAGACCTCCAGGGTTTTGTTGCATTGTTTACTTTTGTCCCCTTAGCTAGGCTCTAACAGGAGGTATCTGTACTGATGTGTCCCTCTCTACCCTTTCTGATCGCTGGTGCTGGGTTTATGGAAAAAATCTGAGGTTGTGGGGCTTTACTTCCCTCCTTAGTTGGTGGCAAATGCAGGGAGGAAGACAAGCGATCGTGGTTACACTGGAGCTGGATTCTTGGTCTCAGCTGTCCCAGTTTGCAGTAAACACATAGGGAGCTTGTGGTTTTACTTTGCATGTGTCTCCTCAAAGGAGAGGTGAACTAAATAAAGGCTGAGAGAGGCCACAATTATGGGGTAAGAAGAAGGGAGGAAGAGTCTTACAACTCTACTTTTCTGCTCTCCTCTGTGGAAAGGTCCCTGTAGACTTCCCTCCTCCTGTCAGGGCTGGTGGTTTGTGGTGTGCAGGGAAGTTTTACCTTGTTGCAGGGGTGTTTGTGGTGAATGTACAACATCTGCTGTCCTAGCCTGGGCAGTAACGAGGGCTAACTCTGCAACCCCTGCGGACAAATTCCGAGGGATCATGCAGCACATGGTTTCAGCTAAGTGAGAAGTTCTCTACTGGTTGGGAGGGCAGTTATTCATGTTACTGAAGGGCTCATGGGGGAAGAATAGGTAGTACCCTGGGGGTTGGTTCAGCCTGGGGATTGTCTGCTGTCCCATATGCCTACTTATACTTCTTCTGTCTCCAGGTCTGCTCTCTAGAGAGATTTCGCTCCCTGCAGGACAAGCTGGTGCTCTTGGATGAAGCTGTGGCAGGACATGATGGGAATGTCATTACAGCTGTGAGTCCTGCTGGGGCCATACAGGGCTGGGACTTCTCGTGTGACCCCACAGAGGGTGCTTGTGTGAATGCAGTCAGGTGGCCACCTGATCTTGCAAGATGGGGGGGTTGTTCTTTACTTAAAACAAATAAGTTACTGAAAAGTGTCAAAGCTTAAGACTGAGAAGTTCCATGTTCCTGCTGGCTTTCCTGCCACTCTGGAGAATTCATGTCAGGTTAATAACAAGGAACCTGATCCTTCAGCCTTACAGATTTTTGCAGCAATTTCTTAAAGGTTGAGGTTTAATCTGCTCATTACAGCACAGAAGATTTAAGGGTACTCTCCAGTTTATCTGGCTTCCAAAGCATCAGGCAGCAAATGGGACTGTGTCAGAGCTTCTCTCATCCAGGTCTTTTTAAGCCCTTGCAGCTCTCGTGGAAAGGTTTTTCTTTGTAAATCTTGGTCTCACTTATCTAAGCTCCAGAGTAGGAGCTTAGGCAGGCAGCCAGGCAGCTGTGGCCCTGGCTCACTGCTTGTCCTGTGTCTAGGTAGCAGAATTTAGTTCAGTGCTGTAAGAGCTGTGTCTTCAGAGGCCCTTTGCAAAAGCTTCCCCAGGCCTTGACCAGATTGTTGTCTGTGTTAATTCTGATCAGACTGATCTAGTCAGCTGAGAGCTGCCTCTCTATGCTCACAGGTCCTGATATTCCTGAAACGGACACTAAGGAGAGGTAAGTGTGACTGGTGCCAGGGTTTCTATATTGTGTTTCAGTTAAGGGTACAGGGGCTGTTTCTTTCACTGGGTGCAAGTCACAAAGAGATCATCTGGGATATTGCTACTTTACTGAGCATGAAATACTTCTGCAGCAAGTTCAACATGAGAGGGGGGATGGTGATGCCCACAAAGGCCCCAGAGAGGAGATTTAAGCAGTGCTAGGTGGTGGTGGTGATGGGTTGAATGAAAATGAATCTGTAGGGGTAGCACACTGCTGTGAATTCAGCTGGCAGCCTAGTGAATGGGCTCTTCTCCTGTGCTCTAGCCTCCAAGACTTTGAGATGGGATAAGGTTGTTGAACCCTGCTAATGGATTGGACCTCCATGCACCATGCTTAGCCCCTCTGTCTTGGTAGTGCTAACTTACTTCACCCACCTGTACATCTCTCTCTCTCCCATAGAGATCTTGTTTCGGGAGCTGGAGGTGCGGCAGGTGGCCTTGTGTCATCTGATCCATTTCCTCAAAGAGACGGGTGAGCAGAAGTTGCTTCTGGATCTACTCAGGTGAGGCTCTTGCCCAGCCTTGTGGCAGGGCTGAGCATGCTGCTAGGAACCTGCCTCCAAGTTAATGCTTGCTCATTCCCTTTTGCAGATTCCTAGACAGGACTGAGGAAGTTGCTGTGAGTATTCCTAGGAGCAGAAGCTCCGTTTCCTCAGTGTAGAGGAAGTGTAGTGGGCAGGGGGAAGCTGGCTGAAGGGTGTCTGGTAGTCAGGCGAGAGCTTTGCATCCCCGTTTTCCCCTCTGGGGTCCTGTATCTCCCAAATCCATGAGAACAGGCTGTGCTTCTTTTTCCTCTCCCTCCAGCTGTCCCAGTACCGGGAGCATTTGAACATCCAGGATGTAGAAAAAAGGAGGGAATTTCTGAAAGGCTGCATTGGGTAAGAAAAAATGCGAGATGGTGGGAGGGATGTGGGTGCTTTGCATAAGGTGGTAGTAAAGAAAATTAAGCCTCTGTTGCAGTGCCACAGCTTATGTACTTCGAGAGCTGATGTTGGTTTTGCCTCAGTTGGAGTGGGATGTTGTGGACACAGTGTAGACCAGAGAGGAATAATTTGTGGTGATCACTAGTCCAGCAGCTTTTGCTACTTACCTGGAGGCAAAGATGCTTCAGGGTCTTCCTGATCATTGACTCTTCAGGTTGTGAAGGATGAAAGCCTGATTGCCTGAGCACTTGAGGAAAATGGTAGTATCAGCTTTAGTTCTGTGAGAGATGCCACATAATTTTTCCTTCTCTGGAGCCTGTGTAGGAGAGAGCCAGTTGGAGAGGGCAACAGGGCAGGAGCTTGAGTACCTAGTACTCACTCAGGCTGGGGAGAATGGGAGGTGTTCCTTGCATCTCTGTGGGGAGCATGTTTGGTAGAGAAGAACGTCCTTCTAGGAGCACTGTGTTAAAAGCTGCTGACAGTGTCTCCTTTCTCCATGTCTGGCCAGGCTGCCATTTTCAGCTGAGGATACCTCCCACATCCAAGACCATTATACCCTGTTGGAGCGACAGATCATCATTGAGGTATGAAATTTTCCCTGCTGGTCAGGAGGTGACTGGGACTAACTGCAAGATCTCTATCTGTCCCTAACTCACTCCACTTTAGATCTAACCAGCCTGCCCTGGCGAGTGTAGTTTAACTGCTACCCAAGCTGCTGTGCCAGGCACACATGTGAAATACCAGACCTGAGACTTCATGGCATGTTGAGGCTGTGCTTGTGCATTGCTGTCACAACGCCCTCCCCAGGTCTCTACCCCACAGCGGGGTCAGGCAGTTGCCCTGGCTCATGCTCACCCTCTCTGCCTTCCTGTTCGTCAGGCCAATGATCGGCACTTGGAGACGGCTGGGCAGTCAGAGATATTTCGGAAATATCCTCGCAAGGCTTCAATTCTCAACATGCCTCTAGTGACCACCCTCTTCTATTCCTGTTTCTACCACTACACAGAGGCTGAGGTGAGGATGATGTGGGAGAAGGGTTGCATCTCATCCCTGTAGCTGTCAATATGTGGGGTGGTTAAGCTGGGGCATGTTAAGGAAAGAAGGAGGTCATATATCTCCCTCAGAGAGACCTAGAAGAAGCCAGCTCCTCTTGTCCATCTGGGACCAGTTTGGAGTTTTCTTTTGTGCTCTAAGATGTGACATTCAGTCTGGGACAGCCTGTCAGGGAGTTGCCTCCTAGAAACCACTACCTTTTACTTTTGGCACCAAGGATCCAGAATTGGCTCTTAATCCCATGAGGCTGAAGTGTTTGATACTGGTCTTGGAGGTGCACCAATGGAGGATGTAGGGGAAACCAAAACATAGAGCTAGTAGGGTAGGATAGTTGCTCTCTCCTGCTAGCTGTTTCCTCCTGCAGCACTGACATGAGCAAAAAGCAGTGAAAACTTGGGGAGATTCACCCTGTGCGAGGCAAATGCCTTACAACAGGTGTCTGAACCTTTCCCATGGCCTGTCCTGCTGAGTTTGCACTGACTTGTCTGCTCTCTCTAGGGAACGTTCAGCAGCCCAACCAACCTGAAGAAAACATTTAAGGTACGTGTGTGTCCTGCTGTTGTGGCAGCACTAGCTGAAAATGTGGGCAGCCAAATTGTATTTAGTGAGGGGGCTGGGTAGGAGGAGTTTGAGGAGCTCAGCACTTAGATAGAGAGGGGGGCATGGCACCCTCCTTGTGCAGGGCCATGCTATAGGCTCAGAAAGGCACGTGGAAGCCATGTGGAGGCTCTCGCTGGGTGTACCTTGGCTGCAGCAGCACTTGCAAATCCCCACCTCCTGTTCTCTGCAGTGCTGGCCCTGACCTCGGGCAGCATCTCACCTCCTTGCCTGGCTGTTGGTGTGGGTCCTGACAGGGCTGAGAGCAGATGCCGTTCCTGTCAGTTGTTCTGAGCTGTGCTGGTGCTCTGACTGCAACTTTCTGCCTTGCAGATTCCTGATAAGCAGTATGTGCTGACTGCGCTGGCTGCCCGTGCCAAGTTGCGGGCCTGGGATGATGTGGATGCCCTCTTTACCACCAAGGTGAGAGTGGAAAGCCTTCCTGGGTACTCAATTCCAAGAACTGATATTGACTACTGATAGCTGGCTTGTTCTGGAGTTACTGGACAAACTGGTTTTATTTCAGCAGGGTCCAGCACCTCTGCTGCAGGGTGTTGCCATACATTTCTCCACTCCCTAAGACCTCTGCTGGGCCTGGCTTGGCTGCAGCAACAAGGTCAGAGAAGGGGGCTGCCCTTGTGCTCTGTCACCAAAGGGTTTGCAGCCAGCCTGTGCCCAGCCACTGCATGAAAGGCTCTGCCAGTATTGCATGTGGTGGCTGGTGGTGTATGTTGCTGGCTCTAGGGAAAAACATTTTCTTGTGGCTGAAGGGATTGCCCTTTAGGATTAACATAGGGTTTGGTTCCCATTTCAGAACTGGCTGGGCTACACCAAGAAGAAGGCACCTATTGGCTTCCACCGGGTGGTGGAGATCTTGCAGAGGAACAATGCTCCTGTGCAGGTGAATGAGGAACCACTGCTTATGTCCTCCTGCTCTTTGTTGGGATTTGGGGTGTGAATGATTCCCCAACTGAGCTGCTTCCTAGCTGGGAGTGGGAGAACAGCTTGCTGAGCTGCTACCTCTGCCAGGTGGGCACAGCACTCAGCTGAGTGACCCATGCATCAACAGGAAGTGTGGGTGGTAGTGAAGGCTGGGTCCTACGTGTGGCTGCAAGGGGGACAGCGAGCCTGGAGTTGTCTGGGAGCTCTCTCCACACAGTGCATTGCCACCTTTGTTTGCTACATTAATTTTCATTATGCTTAATCTGGCTGGCAGTGGTTAACCTGATCCATAGCAACAAGATAGACTAGGACTCTGAGCTTTGTGAGCAAAGCTTTACTGCCTCTGGGGTCCTGAGCAGTCTTGTTCTAGTCACTTGTTGCTGTAGGAAGGAAGGAGTCAAGTCTGTGTGACCAGTGACCTTGAAAGGTTTTGTGACTGGGGTGAGAGAATGAGGCAGGAGGTACCTGCAGAGGGGAGCTGAGACTCTTCCTTCCCTCGCAGGTGCTGCAGGAGTACGTGCGCCTGGTGGAAGATGTGGAGACACGGTTGAACCTCGCCACCAAATACAAGTGCCACGATGTTGTCATTGAGGTGGGTCCCCGCTGTGTGTGTGAAGGGGTGGGACAAGAACCTGCTTTTTATCCCTAGCTTTCCTGTGCTGTGCCATGTGCCACTGCTGTCATGGACCTAGTGGGGTTTGTCTATCCCTGTGGCCTGGAAGCAATGCTATGGTTCCCAGTGGAAGCCAAGTGAGCCAGGAGAGTGGCTCCTAGTGTTGGTGCTGTGGGATTGTGCTGTGGTAGGAACTGGAGGGGGGATCAGGGAGTTGCCCTGCTTATCTACAGGGCATTGTCTAACTGTAGAAGTGTCCCCTTCACCCAGCTGGGTGCTGGTTTTGCTGTTTATCTAGACGTACAGGGATCTAAAGGATCGCATCCAGCTGACAGCATATAAATGCAAGGTGGAACGAGGCTCTGCAGATGAAGAGAAGATAAACAACATTCTCAACAATGTGGTAAGAAATGCCTACTTTTTCTTCCAGAGACTCATCAGAAACAGCCGTAGATGAGGTGTAAGGGCATGGCTGTCCTACGTACTTTTTATCCCTGCTGGATAGCTGATCTTATGTTTGGGGTTGCATTCAGTGTAGGAATGAAGGATTCAACTGATAGAAATAGCACTCTCTGGCCACAGTTGTCCTTGTCAGGGATCAGGACTCACTAACTTGGCCCCTGAGGGATCTGTGTTTAGTGCTGGTGTTAGTAACGTCTCGTTCTCTCTTTTAGCAAATCCGATGGAAGAACTGAGCGCCCATGAAGCAGCCTGCTTGGCCGTTGCCTTGCCAGTGAAAGAGGAAACTGCAAAACCCAGCCCAGTGCCAGCAGAGCAGCTCTGTTACTACTCATTGCATGATCAACGTTTGCCCGTGACAGTGGGTGCCTGTGGCTTGTGGGACAGGGGCGTTCAGGTGGTTGAAGGCAGCTGCTCCAACATAGCCAGTGAAACCATGGTACTGATCCACCAGGGTTGATTCTTTTTGGAATCTGATTCTCTTTGACTTGGCTCTAAGCCAGGCATTGCTTTGTTTACGGAGGGAAGTTGCTGGGCATGGCAAGATTACATTTGCTCTGGGTGGTGCCTGGGCTTAATCTTGGAAGAGAAATGGGTCAGTCACACTCATGGGTCTCTCTACCAGGCAGTGTTGACCAGTTCTTGTAACACTCAAGCTGGTTTGAGCAGCACTGGTCACAGCTGGAGCTGGAGTAAAGCCTACTGGACTGTGTTCTCCCTGCATCAAAGTGTTGGGGGAAAGAACCAGCTGCACCTTAAAGCTCATTTTTTTGGTTGGTTTGTTCTGGCTCCCCCTAGGAAAAGAGGTGTTGTATGAACTCCTGCAGAGAGCCAGGAGAGCAGCCTCTGCCAGTATCCTTGTGCTGGCACTGTGCAGCTCTTTTGGAAGATCCCTTTGTCAGGGAAGAACAGGCACCTAGTGTGGAGATGGTCACAGCCCTGCTGGGTTGGATGAAGAGCAAGGAAGGACTCCTCTCAGTTGGCACAAACCTGCTGGCCCCAGCAGCTCTTTTCTGAGAGTGTTACGCCAGGAAGGATTGAATTGCACTTTCTCAGAAACACAACTCCTCAGGCAGCTGCTGGCTTCATCCTTCCAGACCTCACAAATAAAGCTGTCTCCTTCTCCTTGGGCTGTTTATTTCCTTCCCACACTGAGCACTTTATCCCTCTGTGTGCTAATCCTGAGCAACTTATCACACCTCCCACAAAATGAGCATGCAGGGTGTTTTCTCACATCCCGAAAAGCACAGTGCATGTCACCATTGAGTAGCTTTGCTTGCAGCAGTGCCTTATTTCACACCTTCAGTGCTGTCAGCACAGATGAATCAATGTTAATGTTGTGGGGGAGTTGGCAGCCGCAGGGGTGGTCACACAAAGGTGAAGGTTCTATGTAGTGATGCATCAGTGTGAGGGCAGGTTTGGGTTCTGGCCTCCCTCCTGTACTGCACACTCAGGTTTTTTCTGTTCGTGTTTGGTTTTTGTTTTTTTTTCCTCACAGAATCATTTAGGTTGGAAGGGACCTCTTGATCATCTGCTCCAGTTCTGCTCAAGCAGGGTCACCTGGAGCAGGCAGACCAGGACTTTGTCTATTTGGGTTTTCAGTATCTCCACAGCTGGAGGCAACAGCTTCACTGGGCAACCTGTTCCTGCATTTGACCACCCTCACAGTAAAAAGGTGTTTTCTTGTCTTCAGATGGGCTCTCATGTTTCAGTTTGTGGCTGCTGCCTCTTGTCGTCACTGGGTACCACTGAAAAGAGTCTGGGTCCCTCTTCTTCATTCCTTCTCATCAGATACTTAGACACACTGATAAGATCTCCCCGAGCCTCCTCCAGGTTGAATGGTCCTAGCTCTTGGCCTCTCCTCATACAAGAGATGCACCAGTCGCTTAGTCATCTTAGTGTCCCTTTTGCTGGACTCTCCAGTATGTCCATGTCTCTTTTGAACTGAGGAGCCCAGAACGACACTCTGAATTTAGAGAGGAAGGATCAGCTCCCTTAACCTGCTGGTAACCTTCATCCTAAGGCAACCCAGGATGCTGTTAGCGACAGTAAGGTTTACTGCCAGGCTCTCCCATGTGCCCCAGGCCAGGGCATTGCTTGGTTGTAGGAGTTGGAGTGGTGTCACTGATTGGGATCTATGTCAGGGAGTAACAGGAGAAGCTGAACATACCCTTGGAGGAATCTGATGAAGCCATAAAATAAGTCTTCATGCCTGTATTCTCCCAGCACGGGTCCTGGATGCCCCTCTTGCAGTATGACCGATGACCCGTGTGTGTAAGGAGATGTGTAAGTCCAGGGGCAGGGGAGCCGTGATCTGGCTGTGCCTACTGTTCCCCTGACCTCAGTGTGCTGTTTGCTGACCTGTAGTTATCGGCACTGCCAGTGTCCCAAGCAAAGCAAGACCTCTTACAGCAGAAAATGCTGATGTGCCACTTGGGGGGGAGTGGGGGGTAAGCGATGTAGTTGTTCCTCACACCCCAATACTAGAAGCTGGATACCAGCTTTGTGAGCGCCTTTCAGAGCACCAGGATACCACAGCTGGTGTGTCTGATTGATCGGGCATGGTGCATCAGGAACATTTGTCTATAAGGCAGCATTTGGGAGCCCCAACAGTTATTCCTTGGTTCCTTTGAGGCTGCAGCTCACAGGGTTGGGAATATCAGCAGGGGCCACTTTGGGAAACAGCTGGCTCAAGCGCTTGTGATGCTGAGCTGGGCTATGTGCCCCAGTATCTGTGTTTCCATGAGGTGCCCTGAGAGCCCGGGTAAATGCTCCACAGCCTGGGCCTGGAATTGGGACCACACTTATGTGGACTTTTAACTGCACTTTTTTCATAGCACTTCAGCCAGAACTCATTAAATAATGCTTTTCTGCCAAAAATATTGAAGGTATAGAAACTCCAGGTATTTTATTGGGAAGCAGAGGATGCTGTTGTAGAAAAGATTTTTATTTGGTTGGAAACCCACTGTCCACCAAACATTAATTTAATTGTTTGCCTTTTTTTGCCAGTCTCAACTCAGTGTGGTGGAGACATTAACCCTGTTCTTGGAGCGCTAGCTAGTTTAAGGCACGTTTTAGTTTTATCCCCCAATTTTTGTGGCTCTTCAAAATTTTCCTTGTCATTTGCCAAAAGCCTGGTCGGTGACTGAGACTCCAGGTTGTTATTCATCCAACAGAGAAAACATCTCCCCAGATGAGTGACAGTGCTGAAATGGAGACATCCCTCTCCTTGTTTCATGGCTGCAGAGTCAGCTGTAGCAGACAAGCTTCTTGCTGGGCTCTGAGTGCCCAGCCAGGAGAGGAGATCAGGCTGCAGCATTACAACAACTGTTTGCATACAAACTGTCAGCTGCCCGTAAACTCATATAAAAGAAGATAAGTGGAGAGAACGGTCCTCCAGGGAGGTGCTTGGAACAATAAAATCCTCTTTCTAATAATCTCAGGGCAGAGAGGAAACAGGGATTATTAAATGGCTTTTTATAGATCTTGAAAACTAGCCAGATCCCAAGGCTCGGCTGTTTCAGCTACAGGCTTTAAATCAGCCTGCATGAACTGGGGCCAGGCAGCTGAGCTCTCTGCATGTTTATTCCTGGCAGAGAGGCTGCCTTCTCCGTGCCATTCTGCTGCTGCCCTTTGCCACGTAGGAACGGTGATGGCATACACCGGTGATCCGTATCATGGTGATGATGGCATACACCACATACACGGTGATCCCCATACATTCCTCTCGGCTGCCCCTCTTCCCAGCTGCAGCAGCCCCTCAGCGGGTGCCTGTGCTCTGTGGATGTGTGTGGGGCAAAGGGGACAGTCCCTGCACACTGCCAGACCCTGCTGCTGTGCAGGCATCGTGCCCCTGCAGTTCCCAAGGTAGAAGCTCTGTTTTTGCTTAAACGCAGCAGCAGTTCTGAGGAGTTGCGCTTGACGGTTCCACTGCCCTGTATGATTCAAGGCTGCGGCTGGGGCTGGGCTGGCGATAGTTTTGTTGGTTAGGAGTGCAGTGTGGGGAGGGAAACGCTCCTGAAGCCCTGCCGCTGTACAGCTAAAGCTGGAGTGGAAATAGCGTGCATGGAGCGGGGTGGTCATGCAGGAGAGGTGGATGGGCAAAATGAGGCAGTATGTGTCTCCTTCACCAGCCTCTCTGATTAGCACCCCGGGTCACCCTTTCTTTCTGGAGCACTGCTTTCTCTGTACCTGCTGCCAGTTTCTAAAGAGCTACCATTTCCCCTCATGAAACAATTGTAGCTCTGAGGCTAAATCAGTGAGCAGGAGCTGAGATACAGTTTCCAAACAAGAATGTGGTCCAAAATCTTTTTCTCTTCCCTCAGGCACGGCTTCTCTTTCCATGGACATGCTGTTCCTGTTGCCAGCTTGCTGGCTGCTACCTCAGTCCATCACAATTTCATTACACCCTTCTGCACGCGCTTCTAATTCTTGCGTTGCTGAATGCTCTTAAAGCAGCTACAGTGCTCATCACGCCATGATGCCTGAATGGTTATATGACTTTATATGCAGCCTGGAAAGGACTCCTGTTCACTGGATGAGAATAATCTGCAGAAAACACAAGCTATACTAGACTTGTTTCTGTTAATTTCAGCTTCCCTCACCTAAACTGATCCTAGATCAGAGGTTTCAAATAAACCAGCTCTGATGGATTGCCAATGCAATTCTTCCCAGGAGTGGGAGATGAGGATATCTCTTCACACCTGTGTGCACACTGGCAATTGACATTTGATTTTGTTTGTCCTGCAGGGAAAATAAGAGTCCATGCTGAATGGCTGGTGGCCATTTTCTGCACAGCCCTGAACAACAGCATGTGGCAGAGCCTGCCTCACCTGAAGGCACTGAAATTGTTCAGTGAGCTCTGTTTTCCTGAACACTGCCCCATTGGTGCAGAGCTGAAAACTTCCTGCCTGCCCTTTGTGTGTGGGTTTTCCCTCTTCAGTGACTCAGGAGTAAGTAAAGGGTTGGATGCTGAGGTACTGCTTTGTACCTCAGGCTTCCTCTTTGCTGTGAAGTTTGCCTCATGCCACAGCTGAAGCATGGGCTGTCTTGTGGGGTTGGAAGGTGCTGAATTGTGTGTTGCCCTTAGGACCACATACCTGACAGGAAAGATTGTCTGAGAGGATGTATTAGCAATAAAAGACCTGGACTATCATCCCTAAGTTATTTTGTCCCTGGTTCCTGTTTGGCTACTTACCAAGTTTGTCTGAAGCCACAGATCAGGACTGGGGCTCTGGATGCAGAAATAAAAATTCCTGTGGGAATATCTAGAGAGGACAGTTCTCACTGGTAATGACCTTACGGTAGTTCATGGAATAGACTATTGAGGATGTTAAGTTAGGGGAACACTGCTTGAGGGAAAGGACTCCTGCTTGTCCAGGATTGTTCAAGAGCCATTAGGCTCCATTTCACTCTGCATGGCCGAGTAATGCCTAGAACACTTTAGATTCAAGTCTCTGATTGTTTCTCAAAGACCCAAGGAAGAGACTCGTAGTGAAACACTGAAGAACATTATTTGTTAGAGTATTAGCAAGCTGCTTCGGACTGTTGTTGCCCATAAATGTTTCCACTTGTTTTCTTTTCCCAGAACCTTCCCCTGGTTTGACCTGACAGCTGCACAACTGAGCCTCTCTTTAGCCCCCTGCTAGAAAAGAGTGAGCTTGTCTGGCACCATCTCGCTCGACTGTACCAGGCATCCTTTGGAGACTGGCCTACAAAGCAATGTGGGCTAATCAGCACCAAGACATCTCTTACTTCAGCTGTAGTGGAGCCTGATGTGACATTGGATGACAAGTCTCATTGCAGAATGATCCCCCCACAATCCAGGCAGGTCAGTGACCTGCTGCACCACATAGATGAGCACAAGTCTATGGGACTGGATGGAATCCACCCAAGAGTCCTGAGAGAGCTGGTGGAGGTGCTCAACAAGCCACTTGCCATCATTTTTCAGCAGTCCTGGCTGACTGAGGAGGTCCCAGCAGATTGGAAGTTAGCCAGTGTGGCAGCCAACTACAAGGAGGGCCAGAAGGAGGATCAGGGAAACTACAGGCCTGTCAGTTTGACTTTGGTGCCAGGGAAGCTGATGGAGCAGATCATCTTGAGTACCATCACACAGTACATGCAGGACAACCAAATGATCAGGCCCAGTCAGCATGGGTTTATGAAAGGCAGATCCTGCTTGACCAACCTGTTCTCCTTCTACAACATGGTTACCCACTTAATGGAGGAAGGAAAGGCTGTGGACGTTGTCTATCTGGCCTTTAGTAAAGCCTTTGACATAATTTCCCACAGCATTCTCCTGGAGAAACTGCCTGCTCAAGGCTTGGGTGGGCATATACTTTGCTGGGTGAAAAACTGTCTGGATGGCCGGGCCCAAAGAGTTGTGGTGAATGGAGTTAAATCCAGTTGGCAGCCGGTCACAAGTGGTGTTTGTTCCCCAGAGCTCAGTACTGGGGCCAGTTCTGTTTAGTATCTTAATCAATGATGTGGATGAGGCAATCAAGTGCACCCTCATTAAGTTTGCAGACAACATCAAGCTGGGTGGAAGCGTTGATCTGCTTGAGTGTAGGGAGGCTCTGCAGAGGGAACTGGACAGACTAGATCGATGGCCCAGGACCAATTGCATGAGTTTCAATAAGGCCAAATGTCGGGTTCTTCACTTTGGCCTCAACAACCCCCAGCAGTGCTACAGGCTTGGGGAGGAGTGGCTGGAGAGCTGCTCAGCAGAGAGGGACCCCGGGGGTGTTGATCGACAGACAGCTGAACATGAGCCAGCAGTGTGCCCAGGTGGCCAAGAAGGCCAACAGCATCCTGGCCTGCATCAAGAACAGTGTGGCCGGCAGGAGCAGGGAAGTGATTGTGCCCCTGTACTCGGCACTGGTGTTTTGCTGTATATTTTGCCAATTAACAGGGGTCAACAGAAAGGACACCAGCACCAGTCAAAAGAGCAAGCGTATTTTACTGATTATCTTAATACAGAAAGGAAATAACACAGTGAGCAATCAGTGAGAATGAGCTGAGCACATTGCTAAGCAGCAACACAGAGTTCGGTAATGCCTCAAATCATCACTATATCAAGTTAGCAATAGTGATTAAGAAAGATACATCACCAATCACCCAATTTATCATCATCCAGACCCACAGCCGCTGGAGTTCCTCGGAGTAGAGCGGGTTTGGAGAACTTCTCCCCAGCAATTGGGAAGTCCTGCGTAGTGCATCCACCCGCAGATGAGGCCACCAAAGAATTGCTGAACAGGTCCAGCTTTATAGTGTTTACTTATCAAACTCTGCAAGTCAGGATAACTTGCATTTTCCTTTGTGCAGAAATATCTGGTGGGTAAGTTCCACTTCACATGGGCACATCCTGGATTTGGCCAGGATCCAAGATATGTCCGAGAAGCTACTATTTTGGTATTCTGCACCTGGCTTTGAATTGTAGGAGTAAAAGTCTTGAAGTCTTATTTCATGCTGATGTGATACAGGCTGGGAAAAGAATCTCACAGTCACATTTCATGCTACTATAGTACAGGTTGGGAAGTTCACTCAAAAGTCAACTTTAAGGCTTATAATTTAAGCCTTTGTATATCAACTGGTGAGGCTGCACCTCGAGTACTGTGTTCAGTTTTGGGCCCCTCACTATAAGAAGGACATGGATGTGCCGGAGTGTGAAAGGCAATGAAGCTGGTGAAGGGTCTGGAGCACAAAGTCTTATGAGGAGCGGCTGAGAGAACTGGGGTTGTTTAGTTTGGAGAAATATTCCAGCCAATAAACCTGTGTACACATTTGCTTCTACAAGTTTCACCCAGCAAACTTGCTCATCCCTGGCTGCCCGAGTCTTGCTTTATTTTGGTCTGAATTTGCTTATTACATGGTCATCTTGGCCTATAAGCTGCTTCAGTTTCACAAGGTTTCTGTTGTAGTTTCAACAGAAAATGGAATTACAAAACCAAATTACAGTTATTTTGTAGTGGCTACAGCTTTAGCATAAATAACTAAACAGGATTACACCCAGTCTTTTTTTTTTTTTAATTTTTATTTTTCCATGGGGATCTCAAGGAAGCCATTGATCCCAGACAAAATAGTAATGATTTAGTTAGGAGCACGCTTTCTGTTGAGCCAGGCTTTAATCAGCACTTACTCATATTCCTTGCTGGTGATAATGCACCCCACCACCACAGACTATGGGGGGCTTCTTTCAAGGAAAAAGGAGGTAACTGGATATTCTGTCCAAATTCACCCAGGACAAAGCATTTTTTATTCCCTAAATTCTCTAGTTCATCTCTGCTTAAATTTCAGAAGAAACTTCTTTACAGTGAGGGTGACGGAGCACTGTAACAGGCTGCCCAGGGAGGTTGTGGAGTCTCCTTCTCTGGAGACATTCAAAACCCACCTGGACGCCTTCCTGTGTGATCTCATTTAGGTTCCTGCTCCAGCAGGGGGATTGGACTAGATGATCTTTCGAGGTCCCTTCCAATCCCCAACATTCTGTGATTCTGTGATCTCACAGTATTCTCTTATACTTCCTGCCATCATCTATCGTGTCTCAGTACTGTTTACTACAACAAACCACTGCCTCATTTGTCTCACAGGAAATAATTTCTGTGGTGAGGCCAGAGATTAGTTGTGTATGTTGTAACTGGGCCCCTCGCTGAATTACAATCACTGATAGCAGCTGGCACCACACCTTTATGCCAGTTATTGTATATGCCATTTATCTGACATCTGGGCTTTACAGTGAGCCCAGTCTGCAGACACTAAACCTGCAGGGAAGTTGTTATCAATCATTGGCAATTAAAATATGTCTATTATTTTTTATGGTCTTTTTAATCAACCGTGAAGCAGAAGTGAAAGACAGACAGTGGTACAGTCAGATTTATAGCTTCTGTTTCACTTAGTTCCTGGAAGCAAAGAAAGCATTGCAGAAAAGAGCCAGTGCGGGGACGTGCTTGCTCTCAACACATGGCTAAGAGCTGCAATGGCTTTTTCTATAACTGGGAGAAGGTGGAACTGTACCTCCTTGGACAAACTGCAAGGTAAGAAAGGTATACTCTGCTGACCCTGCTGGGCTTCTTACAAAGGTGGAAGTGCAGTGTGAGTCTCTAATCCTGCCCTTGGGTGCCCTGTGATACAGAGGGAGCATCTGTGTCTGCCCTAGCCTGGGCTTGCTGCAAAGGCGGAACTGTAGCATAGGGCTCCAGTCCTGCTTCTTGAATAAACTGTGAGAAAGTGAGGGCATCTGCTTTCTTTCCTGATCTGGACTTTCGCTCCAGGAAGAGACCCATGTTGTCTCTGTATGGGAGGGCAATGGATCTGTTGAAGAGAGGCTCCTCAATCCCCAGCAACTCTCGCACGTGCCGTGAAATCTCCTGAAATACAAGACAAAATGTCAGAAATTTGCATTCCATGGGGCAACAGCTAATATAATTCATTCTCTGTCAAAGCAGCAGGAAAAAAATCCTGTGTTTCTGAATTTTGGAACAGTTTCACACTTGGAAGTTGCAACTTGAGAGGGATCTGAACCCATGAGTCCTGTGTGACAGTGCAAAAGCAGAGCAGAGGGCTCACTCTCCAAATCTATTGTGGAGGATGAGATCACATCTGGACTCTTAGTGGCACAGATAGCTCTGCTTTCCTCTTTGCACTTGCAGAACAAAAAAGTTATGGTTGAATGAGCAGGAGTCTATTCTGCCTAATGCAAAAACAATGCTGTTCGATAAGTTATATTGTCAACAACAGAGTTTATACACCAAAGAGGTGTAAAAACTAATTAAACCACTAAGCCATATTGCTCATTAAGAAAATGATGGGTGAGCCAGCTGGTTGTCTGAGCCAGCTGGACCTGGACCTGTCAGTGAACAGAGCCTTGCTGTTATTTTTGAAGTCACTTCTGAGAATGTAACCTTCCGATTTGACTGAAGCTTCAAAGTACAATTCACAAGGCTATACCAATCTTTCACAGAATTTGATCAAACCCTTCCCCTATCTTTGGCTTGACTCTGAAGAGCAGTACCCTACTTTGTGTGATATCAAAAGAACACCAGACTAGCATTTTCAGTGGTTTGGATATTTAAAATACTAGTACAGTGGAATTAAAACCAGCAGTAACTTTGCTTGTCCATGCTGCGTAGCTTCCATGTAATTCACAGTGTAGTTCTCTAACAAACTGCCATTTCCCCTAAATTGCAAAAAGTTTGTCTCACTGAGCTGATGCTATCACATTTATTTCTATAGTAACTATCTCAGTTTCAACTGTTCACAGCCTTTAATTGATATTTCTTGTTGGGAAGCTGATGTGCCCAGGATTAAGGCCTTAACTTTGCATCTGCTCTAGTACACACTTCCTGAAAGACCCAAAGGGTCACATCCTGCTCAGAGCTCTGCATGCTTGGATTCTATCAGAGTAAAGTTCTCTAAAACACAGATAACTAGCAGGATGGAGGATGATCTTCAAGGACATCTGGGTTCCACTGAAATCTGTAAGACGTTCCCAATTCACTTGCAAGCTTTGGAAAATATTACAGAGACAGTCTCATTTCTAAGCTTGCTGCAGCATGCTGGATATCACTTATTCTAGCCCTGAGGACTTTCAGTTTCTACAGGAGGAAGAATGGGTTACAGTTGACATCTCTAACCTGTGGCTTAGTGTGTCTCAACAGTTAAACCACCACCACACATAACCCCTATATCCTAATGTGAAGGTGAGGCTTACAAAGCCTATAAAATTCTCGCCATCTTCAACTACAAAGGCTGTATTTGCCTGTACCAGAAATACTCTTGAAGGGTTGCTGTCCGAGAAACTAAGTGCTGGAATTTGATACCTTCTCCTTCAACCAACAGGCAAAGTCGTGGCACTAGTCAATGTTTTTGGTGGCATATTTCATTTTAGACAAACAGTTAAGATTGTGCAGCCAGACAGAACAGTGATGAAATTGCTTTTTGGTGCTTTAGAATAAAACAAACAATGTTCATACTTGAGTCATTGGAGCATAAAGATTTTTCTCTCTTCCTGATTATTTGAACTTCTACCTCGTGTCCTCTGGGGAAAGCAACTTTAAATCATGATGTAAAACAAATGATTGGTCTCTGTAAATGCAGCCCCGAGTCCCTCTGTGGTTCCCATTAGGGAGGGGAAGGAGAGCAATGAAATTTAAGTCAACTTCTTTATTATTCAAACCCTCAGGAAGCTTTGGAGGGCCACACTGTAGCCCCAAACTACAGTCTAGTTAGCTTAACTATCGGTGTTTGTTAAGGAAAAGATGTAGGTAGGTTTGAAAATGAGGAAGAGACAGAGATGCTGTTTATAAAATGAGGAAGAGACAGAGATGCTGTTTGTGTTCAGCAAAGCATAAAACAAGGAAGTAATAATGAGTTGCCCTCCTGCTGCTTGAGATTGGTGGTTCATTGGTGCAGGTTAAATCTGGCTAGATTTTTAGAAGTTCTACAAATCAGAAAGTGGAAAATTACTGAAAAGAAATTCTGAGGGTGATCTAAGAAAGGTGCATGCATCTTGCTCAGCAAATTCATGGAGCAAGAGGAAGAACACAGGCTTAAAGAAAAGCTAAGCACTCCTGATGCACTTACGGTGTCCCGGAGGGGGAGCCTGGAAAGACTGAAGAACTGTAACTGTTTGCCTGAACAAATCTGGTTGCCCAGTTTCAGGCTCACCCTTGGGACAAGCAACCTGCCGGGCGGACAGGCTGTAGCGCCGCTGGCCTGCGAGCAGAAAGGGGCAGAGCTGGGCTCCGAGGGCTGAGGAGGGAGCTCCGGGACCCGAGGGCGGCCGCACCTGCATGTGGCCGAAGTCCGTGACGCCCATGGCGGGCAGGCTGGAGCAGT
>NW_010287746.1:0-5156 GCF_000700745.2 Antrostomus carolinensis
GCATCCCTTCCCTCCAGCGTGTCAACCGAACTGTGTAACTTCTAATAGTCATCTGGGGTTATTTCCTAGCAAGCATTTACAACTTAGAAATGATAGTATCACCACTGGCATCACATAGTTATAAATAAGATCCTCATCTTCTAGAACCAGCACCCTGGGTTAACATGAGGTGTGAAGGAAAACAAGCCACTCTGCCTTCCTTTTCTTCCCTGTCCCCCAGGAACAAGATGACTGAATTTTACAGGGTACAATGAAAAGTTGGATATAGCATATATATTTTTGTTCTAGAATTTTTGCATTACTCTGTGCAATCATGAGTCTCATCCATTCACTCATCTGTTGCATTTTCAATTGCAGATGCAAATGACATGCACAGACCATGTTATTGGCATATGGCTTTGTTATTGTATGTGGTCACTTTTTATTGCTCTGAAAGGTAGGCTTTGCTGCTAAGACTATTTTTCCTACTCACCTGCTCACCAGGTTGGCCACGGCTCCCTGGTTCACCCTGTACAAACAAAAGCAAAACTTTAACATTGCAAGGACCTGACCCTTTTGCAAGAACATTTTCTCGTTAGTAAAGTGTGTTCCCTATTGTCCTGGCCCACATTGTTCTACCTACTTCCCATACAGCACTGAAATTGCCTTCTTGATGGCTTGGGAACCCATAACACAGGGAGCCAATGTAAGGACCAGGTCAGATCTTCCTACACATGTAGAGTTGAGAGAGGAGCATCAAACAGGATTTGGTATTTTGGAATACCATGAACTGTGAAAAGCCATGAGCCAAATCTGCTCATCTTCTTAGGCCTCCAACTTTAGAGGAATCTTAGTCTCCTGATTTTCAGTACAACACCTTCCAAAATCACATTGTGATTGACTCAATGGCTACCACAAACTATGAAGTAAATTTCCTTACCTTAGGGCCAGCTTTTCCAGGAAAGCCAGCCTCACCCTTTTCCCCTTGTTCTCCCTGCAGGGAACAGAAGAAGTTAATATACAAACTCCTCTGGTAGTGCAGTATGTTTGCAGGCAAAGGTAAGGAATATTTTGACTCAGACCCTCAGTATCAACCTGAGGATGTAAATGGAGCCATGTGAGAATATGTTTCCTGGAATGTTTTTCCATTCTAGTGCTGTTTGCAATCCCATCTCTAGTGTTAATGACCCTACTGGAATATTTCTGAAATAACACAATGTCAACCACTGTTATGTTAAAGATGTCCATAGTGAATTACCTGAAAAACAAAACCCCCTTTCAGTTTCTTCAAAGTATATGTGGTTAGAAAGTTTACATTATTTCTGTAAAGAAAAATAAATAATTATGAGATTGGGACCTTGGCCACCTGCCCTCTTAGGTAAATACTTTGAAACTGATCTTTCAGTGCGGGTGGTGTCAGCATGTAGAGGAGAGACTGCAGTGGATTAAGAGCTGAAATGCATAGCTAGGAAGTGCAGTAGGTACTACACAGGGATGTGGATAAAATCCAAAGTTTATTTAGCCTCAGAAATTTGTTATAGGTTTTATTCATCAATAAATGGGAGCTGGGGACTCTGCCAGACCTGGGCTCTGTACTCAGTATACTCAGTTGAGAGAGGCAAGTATAAATGTTGCGTGTTACTGGAACAAGTAGGGGTCATAGTGATCAAGTACCAGAAGATTGCTTCCAGTGCAGTCCAAGGTAGTAGATGGTTAAGAGCTGTTGTCCTTACTCCAGTGTAGTGTAATTAGCCCCAAAGCCTAGCTTGGCCTTCATAGTCAAAATACAGCACATTTCTTTGACAGTGATTTACATAGTGATGGCAAGTCAACCAGAGTGTCTCCTACTTCTAAATCTCCTATCCCCCTTCTCCCACTGCAGAGACAGCAGAGAAGACAACTCTTCCCAATCTATTATTTGTAGAAGCTTTCAAATGGAACATAAGAAGTAGGAAATAACAAAGAACTGTCTTTCTGACACACAGATCTACAGAAGCCTTAGGGGGGTTGCATTTCTTCCTTCCAGCCTTTTGGGAAGGAAAGAAAGGAATGTCTTTGGAGCCTGCCACACTTCTTTGCTCTTTTTCTTTATGCCTTGGACAGATGCCTTGACTTGCCAGTGTCACTGGCTTTCCTGAGTGACAGTAGAAGCTTCTCTGTTTGCAACACTCAGCTGTGTTTGCCGAACAGGATGCAGTAGTTCAAGACTGGAAGAGGATCTCTCATCCCTGTTGTGTTTACAACCAGCTTCATCTTCATAACGACTCAATACAATGCAATGACACCAGCTGACATGGCCGTGGAGCTTCACTGTTGGCTCAGTGATGTGCGATTGGTGAGGTGGTGTTTGGCTCTGGAGATGTGCCCCTCTTCCCTCTTATGTTTGAGGGTTGAGCAACTTAAACTGCCCAGATAAGTATCTTAAAACCAGTGCATGTAGTGTCACTTGCCTTTTGACCTGGAAGCCCAGGAAGTCCATTGAATCCATCTTTGCCAGGTAACCCCTAAACAAGAGAAAATCATAAGCTGTAAGCAGCTGTTCTTTAAATTGTTAACAGCAAGCTCCGCATAAGCATGCTCAGTTCATCCCTCTTGCCACTGGCCTAAGTGATCTAAGAAAAGAACCACCTCATGCATTTTGTTTTGACTTTTTACCTACTGTGACTCAAAATATACAAAAGTTCTCACAATGCATGTATCTGCTCAGCCCTTTTTCCAGTATCCCAGTTTTGGTGAATCACCACTGGATGTCAGTGTTGTAACACAGAAAAAACAGTATAGAGCTTTTATGCACTGTGGATTCTTAAATAACTTTAGAAATTACATTTTTACTTATCATTCTCTCTAAGTCTCTATTACCTGTCGCTATAAAGATTTTTTTTAAGTCTATTTCTCCTTTTAAATATTGGTAATTTCTTATACATAAATACTGGTAATTTATCCTAAAATTATATTATATAACACATAGTGACAGAATGTTTCAGCAAGATAAGAAATAAAATTACTTCCTGCAATGGATTTAAAATGATGAGGGAAAGTTTTGTTCCCTTTCCAAGAGTCAGTCAATCCCCAAACACTGCAGGTTGTAGGTGGCACTTTTTAGTATTAAGTATTTCATAATTCACCTTTCTTAATTCAACAAACAACAGAAATTGCTCTGCTCTGCTAAATCTGAGATTTTAATTGTGAGTTCTTTGGACTGATTCAGGAAACTCCATGTTTAGAAGAATAATGTCTTGCCAAATGCAAAATGACTTTTGAAAGGTTTCATATAAAGGAAACATCATTGTCCCAGTATGTAGTGAAGCTGCATCTGGTAAAATTCTTATTCACAAAAGGCATCAGAGGCTAATACCTGTGTTAAAGGTGACAGTACTGGAGCCCACACTAAAACCTTGCATGCAGACAAGCTGCGGTTAATGACTTGAGAATTAAGTGTCTGAAGTCATGGAGAGACGGAGGCAAGGGAAGCAGTTACTCAACACTTACAGCTGGTCCTGGTGGTCCACTTTTACCAGAAACTCCGATTTCTCCTGGCAGTCCCTGAAAAATGAAACCAGAACAAAAAATAATAAAAATCAATATTTCTGTCCTTTGCAGCTACCTCAATGGAAGTTGCTGCTTTCAATTTAAACACAATTTTCCCTTCCACAGCAGTCAGGTCTTTGCTGTGGGTGGACCTGCAGACACTGACTTATCCCCAGGTAGCACTGACATGGTGCCAATGCTCAGCACAGAGAAGCTGTCCTCTAGGACCACCTGTGGCTTTTCAGCGAGAAAATACAAGAGAAAATATACATTGCTGGAAGCTTTGACTCCCTTCCCATTGGAACCCATGATCTAAACTTCTCCTCAGCCATTTTTTGCCTCTCCATCCTAGAAAACAAAAAAACACAAGGATGTTTTCTTACTGGTGTTCCAGGTGGCCCAGGGGGTCCAGCAATGCCTGGGGGCCCTGGAGGTCCCTGTAAGAGAGGAAGCAAAAGCAGTTTATTAAATTCACTGATAGTGGCTGAAAACCTCAGGTCTTTCCCTGTAGAATCAGGGCTCTATTCAAAACATCATAAGTACTGAGCTTTATTTCATTAACTTGTATCAAAAAAATGCAAGATGCCAAACTGAGCTCCCAGGGAATCATGCTCATGAGCAGAACAGGATCTCCTGCTTAAAGCAGTTCCAGGGACAGAGGAGTTGAAGGCCATTAATGGTAACACACAACACAAAGCTTGTCCAGTGGGATCCCTTCTAGCATCCAGCCTAATTTACTCTTGATTAATGTTGTTTCCAAGTGAACAATTTACCTCTGAAAAGAGATCTCTGAAGTAACTAATGAATAGAAAAGACTTGTGGTTTGGGCACTTTTTTTTTTTTCAGTTCCAGGGACAGAGGAGTTGAAGGCCATTAATGGTAACACACAACACAAAGCTTGTCCAGTGGGATCCCTTCTAGCATCCAGCCTAATTTACTCTTGATTAATGTTGTTTCCAAGTGAACAATTTACCTCTGAAAAGAGATCTCTGAAGTAACTAATGAATAGAAAAGACTTGTGGTTTGGGCACTTTTTTTTTTTTTGGGTGTAAAAATATGAATCCAAGAGTATGGAGAAACAGTGTAGTGGATCAGGTGTCTAAAAAAATGCATCACCATTTGCACCACTCTAAATTAACCTTGTTGATGGCAAAAAGGTCCTTTTTATACTTTACACTTATACTTCAATGCACACGTTCAGTTGGAAATATCCTAACGGTTGTTCTTACTCATCTCCCTGCAACAGCTGTTTCTCTTAGGGAAAATATTCTCTCAACAGTCATAAGTTGTCAGCAGGATTTACTTTTGTGTATTGAGCAAATTGTTAAATTTGGCTTCCTAAGATAAGATTTCTCCTGTGCTTGGAATGAACCATGTGTTTGTGGATTTTTTGGATCAGGACCTAAGCAAACAACATGAGGATGGATGTGAAAAATAGATATTTGACTGAGTTGAAATTTTATCCCGACTGTCTCTTTATATCTTTCTAACATGAAAGAACAACACAAGAAAGACAGTTAGATGGATCAGTTAGAACAAGTCCGAGGGCTGGAGCACCTCTGCTATAAGGACAGGCTGAGAGAGTTGGGGCTGTTCAGCCTAGAGAAGAGAAGGCTCCAGGGAGACCTTATTGCAGCCTTCCAGTACCT
>NW_010287746.1:5514-28420 GCF_000700745.2 Antrostomus carolinensis
ATGGCAGGGGGGTTGGAACCAGATGATCTTTAAGGTCCCTTCCAACCCAAACCATTCTATGATTGTATGATGATTTCATTCATTTTCAGTATTCAGCATAAGGGGGAGTTCTAGTGTGTTGGTACTTAAAAAAGAATAATAAAACAAACACTGCAAGGACTCCTTCCCCACCCAAACCCCATGTAAAGAACTGAAACTGAGCAACTGATACAAGGTAGAAAATGGCCAGTCAGCATTTTCCCTGCTAGACCTGTGTCACCATTCAATATCATAAAATACAGCTTTTGTGATTAAGGTATTACGAGCCATGAATCAATATCAGCATTTCACATTTCAGGAAAAATGTAGCTGAAGAGAAAAAAAAGGTGCAAAATAGTGAGGACAAGGAGTTATTGGTGGCATTATTTTTACAGAGAAGGTAGCAGATAAACAGTCTTTTTAAAATACACTTGTAAAATTCAGCCAGAGGATAAGACAGTCTCTCACCAATAGATGGGGCAAAACGACCAAAAAAGGGACATGCAGCAGGACTTGGCACCCAGGATCTGCTTTCATTGCAACGCAGAACAGACATGGAGTCATCCCATTTAGCATTTGTAAAGTGCCTCATATGTGAGCACAGCTGAAAAATCCACAGAAATATGTGCTTTGGGATGCACTGATGCTGTTAACGTAATTCCTGGAGAACCCTGCACCTGCTTCTTGGGACATTGATTCAGCTGCTATTGCAGAAGGGTCCTGCGGTTAAGGAGCCCTAGTCCCATTAGAAGACACTTGGTTGAGACCATCCATCACTTAAAAAAGGTTTTGCCCTTCAAAGAAAAGAACCAACAGTCCAAATTAGCCCAGCACATGAGAAAATGCCATACTGCGGACACAAATAGATGGAGTGACCTCAGAAACCAGGGACCTGGAAGTTCTGCTTGGCCTTACTCCAACTCCACAAGGGTGGTATTCCTGAGAGGCTCTGCACAAGGTATGGGCTCCAACAAGGTGCCAGCAGGTCAAGGGAGGTTCTTCTCCTCCTCTGCTCTACGCTGGTGAGGATTCCCAGTTCAAGAAAGACAGGGATCTTCTAGAGAGAGTCCAGATGAAGAGATGATAAGGGGCCTGAAACATCTCCCGTATGAGGAGAGGCTGAGACTCTTCAGCCTGGAGAAGAGAAGACTGAGAATGTATCTTATCAATGTCTATAAATACCTGAACTGCGGGGGACAAATGGATGGGGCCAGGCTCTCTTCAGTGGTGCCCAGTGACAGGACAAGGGGCAATGGACAAAAACTGGAACACCGGAAGTTCCAGACAAACTTAAGTAAAACTTTCTTTACTGTGAGGGCGACAGAGCACTGGGACAGGCTGCCCAGAGAGGTTGTGGAGTCTCTATCTCTGGAGATGTTCAAAACCTGTCTGGACACTTTCCTGCGTAACCTGTTGTAGGGAACCTGCTTTGGCAGAGGGGTTGGACTGGATGATCTCCTGAGGTCCCCTCCAACCCCTACGATTCTGTAATTCTGTGATTCCATGAAGAGTGGGTGCAGCACTAGGAAAGAAGGCAAAGGTACCTTTAGAAAAAACAACAAACTCATTCAGCAGCAGAGTGAAATATGCTTAAGTGCAGGAAAGAAAGCACCAAATTTACCTTTGCAGAGTTACCTCACACAGTGCAGACAGGAGTCAATGTGACCTAAAATCAAAGTCTCACTCAAGCATCTGTCAGCAACAACCCTAATCTCTGAAATATGAGGTCCTACATCTTCCTCATTCCAACTGTTTCTCCTAGTGACTCTTGATATTCTTGCTATCCAAGACAATTTCTAAATTTTCTCTTAAACTTTCTATATTCTGGACCACAATAACCTTATGCAACCATAAGCCTTGAAATGGAAGCACACTGATACTTACCCTGAATTATTACTAATAATTCAGTTTCATTGTTCTCCATGACAGCAATCATCCAGGACATCATGCCCAAAACTGGTTTACTGAGGTAGCTTCACTACATATTGCTCCAACAAATGTTATACCCATTAAAAGAAAGCTCTTCTGATAAAAGCCCCTCTGAGATGGATGTAGAAAGAGGAGTTTTCTTTAATGACCACCAGTACCCCTGGGAGATGCACAGGATGCTGATAGCCTGCTCCAGCTGACTGCGTACACCAGTACATCTACTGTCCTACTAGATTTCTTGCTTTCTGCAGCCTGGGCTACAGCAAGTGACTGGGGTACAGAGAAATAAAATGGCACAATCACATGAAAGTTACAGAAATACATTATACATGTCCTTTATAGAGCCCACCTTTTTCTACTGTCCAGAGCAAATTAGATTCACTTGTAGAATCATAGAATAATTTTGATTGGAAAAGACCTTTAAGATCATCAAGTCCAACCATAAACCTAACACTGCCAAGTCTACCACTAAACCATGCCCCTAAGCACCACAGTCCTTCTCCTGACTTTTGAGTATACTTCAGAGCAAGGACTATTTTTTCTAAGTATTTAGAAAGGACCAAAATGACAGCATTTATTTGTGATTAAAAAAGAAAACATAAAACAGCAGCAGAAGGACAGCTTGCAATGCTTAACCCCAAAATCTCATGCCATCTGTTTTCTTTGCTTCCCTTTTGTAATTGAATTTAGATTAAAGTACCTGATTTTACTGATCACCTTTTTCAGGGATCATTTGATGAATTATACAGATTAGAGTCCCTGTCTCAGATCCAGTCCCCAGTGTTGTCCCTTTAAAACTCTGATCGAGAATAAAATAATCATGGATTTATTTATTTCTTTGTTTGTTTCTTTATTTTATTATTTCTGGCTGGTAAAGACCTCTGATGTCTGCTTCCTACATACTGAAGCAAAAAATGATATAAGAAAACTTTATTCTAAAGCAGGACTACACAAACTCAGTTCGGAAAAGAAACGTGAAATACAAATCTTTTGTAAAAATGTTTAAACCAAAGTATTTTCAAACTGTTGTTTTAAAACAAAAACATTTCAAATGTTCATTAAAATCCAAATAGTGTGTAGAGGCATGTGCGTGTCATGGGGTGGGACATGTTTAAAAACACTGGAGGGGGGCTGGGTTTTATTTTTTTTAGGCTTGTGTTTCATCCAGCTCCATTCCTTAGACAATGTGATGCAGGAACAGTTCTCAGGAAAGAAGTCTGAGAGTCTCCATATTGGAGGGACAGCTGTGCCTGTCCTCCAGGATCCACTAAAGGATGGTCTCCTCTTTCCATGTGTATCTTGCTGAAAGACAGGCTGGGAAAGGCAGAGCTATTAAAACTTATTAATACTCCCTGAAGAAGCTCTGAAAAGGAACAAAAATCTTTATCTGTGACTACATCAGTAGGCTGCTTGGCCTAAATCTCTTTTCCATGAAAGAATGGATGGCTATGTTTTAGAGGGAGGTGAACAAATGCCATTCCAGAATGGAAACTGAAGTCTGATGGCTTCTCCAGATATCTGTCTCTAGAGGCAAAGCTTGCACAGACATGTTTTTCTGTGTATTATTCCATGCCAATGCCTGGATTCTCTTACACTATGAGAAAGGTTTAGATAAGCCCTTAACTCATGTCAAAACAGACTGTGGTCTGGGCTTTTTAGGCAGCATGTCAGTTTTACAAATGAGAAGAACCTCCAGGACACACAGGAGCATCCTGTCTGCTGCCACAGTGATAGCAAAATACATAACCATGGTGCTGAAAGCCTTTTCCCCTCCAGTGTCTGTGCTTGTCTCCACTTCAAAACCAATTACTCCCTGTAATTTCACCTCTCAGAAAGTCTCCACAGATCCTTCCTGTTGGCTTTGCACCATCTCCCCTGTATTTGCACTCTTCTCCCACCAGGCATGAGGCTGTTGCAGCTAGTTTTGTGGAGCAGTCTACACGTCTCACTATGTCCAACTTCCCCTCTCTCCTCTGCTGCATCTGAGTGGGTTCTGGGATCAGCTCCTCAAATCTGCTCTTCATTTCTCACCCCAGGCACTACAGTATCCACGAAAACAACTACTGTGAATTATTTTCAGTAATGCTGCATTAGAGCACCATATTGCTCTCTTTGATTAAATCCTGCCTTACAAACCAAGACAAGGATAAGAGGATACAGAAAAAGGCTGTTGCTGATGACACTGAAACCCAAAAGCCTGAAGAGCCAACAGATCTCAACATTTACCTATGATGCATGCTCTACAGTCAGCTTCAGTAATAGTGTCACAATTCATTAGTGGATAAGGTCTCCAGTTATTTCATCAGGTAACATTGTAATTGGAGTACCAACATTATTTTTAAAAATAAAGTTTATTTTCAAAAAAATTCTCTGAAGTGTCTTTCCAGCTCTGTAAATGTGCTGAACAAAGTTGACTTTGTACATAGCAGTCTTTCCAGGAGAATTTCTTGCTTCCAGTGAAAGGCACTATTTGTTTAATTTCATCACTTAGTGTAAGATATGGACATGATCTCTTTTGTCTACAGAGGAAGATTTATTTCCCTATGTGTTTGCTTCGAGTTGCTTTACTGAGTCAGTGGAGCAAATGAGAAAACAAAAAAAGCTCCCTCATGGTCTTTTGTTTCAGCACTATTAGCGAGCTGCACTGGTGAAGACTTTTTTTGTCCTTTATTTTTGTTAAAGGTATAGATCTTATTAGAGATAGCTCTGAGCAATATTTTCCAATTTCGAGCAGCACTGGCATAGTCTGAATTCAATCTGAGCTTTGCAGCTGGGGCCTGTATCCTTTTTGTACATTTCACAGTATTAACTTGTATTATAAAAATGACATTAAGGACACCATACATTTCAGAGGATATAATTTATTTCCTGAACTACTTAAGAAAAGCTGGGTTTGAGCTCACACCCTACAGATAAATCTATACTAATTAAATCACTGCCAGCCACAACCATAAAAGGTACAGCTTGTACCAGTCTTCCTCGCAGGTCTTACTTATACCACCAGGTTATCTAGCACAAGGCAAACCTCAGTAACAACTCGGAGATATTGTAATTGTGAAGTATGGCATTTTTTATTAAAACATTAAAAGTTTTGCCTTGTTTTGCTATCTTGTAGGTGGACAGCATATACCTGCTCAGTTCATGGAGTCTAGAGAGTGGCTCAGTGGACCATTTGTAGGTATTTGCTTCAGGAGAGCTTCAAGCTCCACTGATGATGTTATCTGGATTTTCATCAACTAATGGGAGCTCATACACCCTCACCCCGTCTTTAACCCAACAAGTGTGTGCATTTTGAGTTCAATCCCAGCACTGGCAATTCAGCGATACAGCTCAGAGTGTCTGAGCGCTCAGTTAGCACTGGGGCACCAGCTCCCCACTCTGCTGAGCCTGCAAACACAGCCTTTGTGTCTCACTTAGCATGCACCACCAATCTCCTTTCTTCTCAGGATACCCATCATGCCTAGAAAAGCATTTGCAAAGGTACCTCATCAACTGCCTTCAGTTTTTTCTCTGACTCTCCTCTCAACAGACCATGGGATAGACAAGGTGTACTGAGATCATGGGGGACTATGCAGAAATGCACAGCCTCGTTATTTCCCATGCTTGGTACCCATCCATCTACTTCAACTGAAAGCACTTTACAGAAATGCTCATTTTGCAGTCTGCATTTGAAAAGCCTACTGCAATATAAGTTTGGCCCATGATTAAGGTTCCTAGAAACTAAAATAGCACAATATAAGAAAGACGGGGACAAACTTTTTTAGCAGGGTCGGTAGCAATCAGACAAGGGGTAATGGTTTTAAATGAAAGGAGGGGAGATTTAGACTAGAAATCAGGAAGAAATTTTGTGCAATGAGGGTGGGGAAACGCTGGCACAGGTTGTCCAGAGAGGCGGTAGCTACTCCATTCCTGGAAACATCCAAGGTCAGACAAGGGGCAATGGTTTTAAATGAAAGGAGGGGAGATTAAGACTAGATATCAGGAAGAAAGTTTTTGCAATGAGGGTGAGGAAACGCTGGCACAGGTTGTCCAGAGAGGTGGTAGCTACTCCATTCCTGGAAACATCCAAGGTCAGGCTGGACGGGGCTCTGAGCAACCTGATCTGGTTGAAGATGCCCCTGCTCACTGCAGAGGGGTCGGCTAGATGACCTTTAAATATCCCTTCCAACCCAAACCATTCTATGATTCTAAATAAATAATAACATCACAAACACATTATGAGTTCAGAATTCTGTGTCCTTGCTGCAGGAAAATCATTCATAGCCAGAAGGTAAATGAGCCCCAGAGTATCTAATCCAGGGCTTAACAATGTGGAAAGATTCACCATTTCTAAAGGTTATTGAAAAATAAAAGCTCATTTTTGGGGGTGCTGACTGGACTACATTGAAAAAATAAGCACATGGATTTGTTCAGCATCACAACTAATTTAGAAGGAACAAAAAATAATTTAAAAATCTTTTTGGCTTAAAAGTAGTTTGAATTGGTGTGTACAAGAATAGAGAAGCAAAACTAGGGCTACCCCTGCTGCCACAAAATATCCTCAGGCTAACTGAGTTGCTTCCAAGCTGATGCTTCAGGATTTGACTCTTCAATTAACTCTTAAATATGACCACACCCAGTCAATGATCCAATGATCCTTGAGTGTCAGACTGGCATCATCACTGGATCTGCTGACCCTTCTCCAGAAGAGCCCTCAGGCTGTTTCTCTTGCATAGCTGCCTGATCCTTCTGTGGCTTTTTACTTGGACCGGCTATGACAGTAATAATTTTTCCTGACAAAGTTCAACAATAACTGCAGATATCTCATTATATCTGTGTACAGCCTAGCACTCAGCCCCCTCATCCACCTCTTCACCTCCATAGGAAGAAGGGTTTCCTACCCACATCGCTTGAAAATGCAGCATCTCTCTGAAAGTGCTTCAGTAACAAAGAGGTTGGGCCAACTTAGCCTAAGACTTCCCTGGGTACAATGAACCCAGGTCAGGATCTACTGGCGTCCTTTCATGGTCATTTTTATGTCTTTCAGCAATAAAAGCTTCTAAAGTTCCTATATCCACTCCTTCCTTTTGCCTGTACAGCTATCAATGGGGGGAGCCATTGATACAGAAAACAAAACTCTATTTAAATTTTAAATAGCAGAGGAAATGATGTTATTTTAGTGTCCTAATCTAGCTTATGTATGGCCAACTGAAATCACTTGGCCCTCAGTGCCATGGAGATAGCACAGGAACAGGTGACACAGACTTCCATACATGGCTTGGAAGAATATCCACATAGCTACAGCACAAGGAAACCACTTCTCTTTTTGGGTATTTTCAGGCATGGTCTGATTAAGATTTGAAAAAAATGCTGAAAATGTGCTCTAAAAAGACTAAAGTCACAAAAACTGCTGGTAAGCTGAAAAGTAGTTTTGTCACAAACTGAATGTAAGCACTTTCTCCAAACAGAAATATGGAAATGTGCAGTAATACGTTCAGAACAGAGTGCCACTGCAGGAATAAGAACAATATTCCTCCATTCTGATAGTTAGCTTGGAGGAACAGTTAGTTTAAGTATCCCTCGATGGGGCTAGTTTTAATTAACATAAAATTTGCTAACTTTATTTAGCCTGCTGCAGAGAGGAAAATTACTTAATGCTATGTCAGCACTTTTATCAGATACATTTATAAAATTGCTAACACATGCATACATTTTATTTTATTTTATTTTATTTAAGTTGCAGGGAACTTCAGCTAAGCAAGTGCAACATTGGATGGAAAGTGTCAGATATCTTGGAAATAATGCATGGAGAAAAATCTTCCCCTAAAAGCAAGGAAAATCCTCTTCCAATGGTTCAGAAGGTTTGGGGGGATCTTTTAATGTTGTCCAATGAGAAAAACAAACAAACAAAAATCAAAGACCCCCAAATCTTTTAAATCCATTAGAAATAAAGTCTTAATTCCTCTTGAAGGCTGCTGACAAAATACTTGCAAACTAGATATTGTACCAAAACAAAAAGTCTTAGAAATACGTAAATCAGTATCAAGTGGTGTTTTGTAGGGCAAGGATCCCAGCTGGACAGAAGGGCCCTCACCTGCACAGGGTAGCATGCCACTGGATTGCCTCTCTGACATCTTCCACAGACATGTGAACAGCTCATTTCAAAACGTCTGCCACAGAAACCATTTCTAGATCATGTTTCCTGCTTACAAGGACATAGCTTGCCAGAGGAAATAAATGAAAAATCAACATCTGCTGTCTAGCAGTGTGCTGTTTGTTGCAACACATCACCAACAGCTGTAGTAACGGAGGTTCTTCACTCCTACCCAAAACTTAACCGATTATTGAAACAAAATCCCAAAGCCAAAGACCCAGTGCATCGATTTATTATTGAAAAGGGATTGAATGAAATGCTCAGTTTTAAATTGAGTGGTCAGCTTAAAGTGAGGTTCCATCTTTCCTGCTTGAGGATATTCCTGCAGATATTTTTCTTATTGCAGGGGTGACCCTACAAAGTGACTTGGGTCAGCTGAATTTGGCGACAAAGTTAGCAAGAAATCAAGCCAGAGGTAAGTGTCAGTGTTACTGTAATACAGGGAGAATGGGTTGATCCAAGGTGGAGACAAATCCTCTCTGATGATTCTTAACACACACAGCACTATTTTGCCCTTATGATGTTACAGATAGTGTAATTTGGAGCACTAACTAGCTAAAAGCTTTAAAAAAAAAAGGAAGTAAAGGGTCATTAACTTCAGGTATCCTTCCTTATGGGGAGAGTAAACATTTAGTTTTAAGCCCTTGTCTCTACCTTCCTCAACAAGCCAACACCTATCAGTCTATAACAAGTAGAAATGTGAGTATCAAAACCACAAAAATAGTCTTGTGCTCAAAGAAGTGTGCTTTCTGAATAGCAAATACCTTTTAAACTGCTTCTTCCCTCAAGACTGCAGCACAGGAGGTATATCTGCAATTGCCAACTCACACAGCCAACAATTAGCTGAGACACTGGTTTAAATATTACAAAACAAATCATTATTTTCCCTTTGGAATGATAGTATCCTATGCATAAGCAACAGGGAAATCACATAGAAAACACCTCCTTATGTCCCTGTTCAAAGACACTGAAAAACTGTGGAAGGTAAAAGTAATTGCTGCCAGAAAGGCAGACTTCTCTTAATCACAACAGGATAAATTAGTTTAGCTCTTAAAGGAGAAACCTCAACTTCAAAGACAATGCAGATGAAAAGAAAACAAGGTCAAGGCACGCTGCATTGTGGTTCCAAATCACCTGTTGCCAAAAAATATGTTTTTCTACATATTATATGAAATGAAGAAATCATCACTTACCTGAGGGCCGATCAGACCATTGATTCCTGGGAATCCAGGTTCTCCCTTTTTACCCTGCATGTTCAACAGAAGAGAAAATATTAGACACAAGGACAAAGATTGCTACTGACTTTCCAAAGTCTTTCACCCCAAAACTGGTACATGTGGGTACACAAAACACCAAGGCAGAAACAAAGGCAGCAGACACTATTTGGATGTGAAACTACAGTTATCTTTGACAGGTCTGTGTCTCTCAGATTATGATAATAGCCCCAACAGATGAGGGTTGGTCTCACACATATCTTGGCGTCTCTTACACTCTGCAGTCCCACCTGGGCACTGCCCACAGCGTGTCAGGGAAGTCAAAGCGCTGAGATGCAACCAAGAGATGTACCAAAGGACATGACAACCCTGGACACACACATACAGACTGGGGAATGAGAGGCTGGAGAGCAGCCCTGCAGAGAGGGACCTGGGGATTCTGGTCAATGGCAAGTTTAACATGAGCCAACAGTGTGTCCTGGCAGCCAAGAGGGACACCCGTGTCCTGGGTGCATCCAGCACTGCACTGCGAGCCGGGCCAGGGAGGGGATCGTCCCGCTCTGCTCTGGGGTGGCCTCACCTCCAGTACTGGGGGCAGTTTGGGCACCACAGGATAAAAAGGATCTAAAGCTCTTGGAGAGTGTCCAGAGGAGGCCACAAAATTGGTGAAGAGTTTAGAGAGGAAGCTGTATGAGAAGCTGAAGTTGCTGGGATTGTTCAGCCTGGAGGAGACTGAGAGGAGATCTCATCACGGTCTAGAACTTCCTCACAAGGGGAAGAGGAGGGGCAGGTGCTGATCTCTTATCTCTGGTGACCAATGATAGGACCAGAGGAAATGTCAGGAATATGTGACAAGGGAGGTTGAGGTTGGGCATTAGGAAAAGGTTCTTGAGGCAGAGGGTGGTGGAGCCCTGGAACAGGCTCCCCAGGGAGGTAGTCATGGCACCAAGCCTGATAATATTCATGAAGCATTTGGCCAACGTGCCCTCAGACACATGGTCTGAATCTTGGGATTGTCCTGTGCAGGGACAGGAGTTGGACTCGATGATCCGTGTGGGTCCCTTCCAACTCACAACATTCTGTGATTCTGTGAAGTGTAGACCCATGCTGAGAGGAACTTGCCTTGCTGCAGTCTAGCCCTTCACCCCTCCTCACCAAAGCCAAGCAATGTCTCTTGTGTTCCTTCCATTGTTTCACTTATTAAGGAAGAAAATAATTAAGAACTCTAAGGCATGGATGAATATAAAAGATTCACAGTCTCTAAGCCAGAAAACAGGAATCCATGAGGCACTTCTAACTAGGGTTGGCACTACCACCAAGGGACAGAGCTCACTGACTCCTCTGCAAGCAAAAAAAGATTTCTGCAGATGAACCAGAGGGCTTTTCCAGTGCAAGGGAAGATAAGCAGGACCTGGAGTATACTCTTGAGACAAATTCACTTATATGGATGCTGCAGCACTTGTGTTTCCAACGGGTTTGACCTCAAATACTTCACAAGGAAAAAGTCCTACATGAGATAAAAAAAAGAGGAAGAAAGGATCTAGTAAGAATGTCTGAGGCACTGGAGTTAAGGCAGAGGCTGGATTTGTTTCTGAACTCAGCAGATGACTTTTTGTGTTACTTTGGGTAAAACACAAATTTTGTGACTCAGCTTTCTTGTAAAAATAATCTATCTTTCCTGGCATGTAATTGACACTGTATGATTAATACTTCTGAGGTTGTTAGTAATATACTAGCAGGGTACAAAAGGAGTCATATAAATATCTGAGAGACAGAGAACAGTGATTTTTTTTCCATCCTCATTTCTACTTCTCACCCAAATGAATTTTTTTTTTTAGAAGGATGTTATAATAAACTAAACAAGTTTCATGTCACTGGTGATATGATTGGTCATATAGAAATAATAGTCAGATATATAATTTTTTCTTCATTTTTCTTTCTTGAAATATATCCAGAAACAATTTATATAATTCCTATTGAGTTAAATGAGTGAAAAAACTAAAAACATCACAAACAAACGAAGTTTTCATCATATTTTCCCTGGTTTTGATTGAGTTTCATTAGCTGGTGTGTCAGAATCTGATATTTTCCTTACTATTCTCATAGCAAAAAAAGCAGCTGTCATATACAGAAGAATTTAAAATAACAATTAAAGGAGTGATTATAAGATCCTATGATATCAGAAGGAGTTTGTAGTGATTTCTAGGACCCTAATACCAATAAAAATCTGCATTATATACTCAAGTACATGCACTACCCATAAGGGCTCCTTCTCTCCTTCTACTTTTCCAACATCCATCACTTCTTTGCTTGTCAAAGCCAAAAGAACCCCATTTTTACCCTGAAGGACTCATGTCACCACATGATTCAACATATGTTTTCTAGTTAAAGACGCTCATTTTACCAGCTGCCAAGATCACCATTCAAAGGACACTGTTAAAATACTCATCTAAATAAATAAATAAGTTTATAAACAGAGCATACAGGATGTGGTGTGAGGGGCCAGATGTGGGAGATGTGTATGGCTGCTTGTCATACAGGTGGCTGGTTCCACAGCTACAACGCTGAAGTCAGCATACACCACAGTGTAACTGATTCCTTCGTGTCCCACTAACCTTGTTGGTCACTGGGCATATTTATGAGTACCTCCCCTTGCAATGTTTGTTCATCTCCTTAGACTCACAGATTGGAGGCAGGAACCTGATATAAACAATTTTGACAACCCTCTGAAGAAGCATAATGGAATTAGTTCCCTAAGTAGTCACCCAGATATCACAAGTTGGAGAGCATGAACACACTGTGTTGTATACTGTACACAAAACCACAATGAGTGATACCTACATTAGTATTCAGGCCAAAAAAATCCCAATGAACCTTGTAACCTTGCAAGTGGAGAGTTGCAAGTACTACACATAGACCTTATTTTGGAGGTCCATAGGATATAGCTTTAGTAGCTTTATGTCTTAAAGGCTTTATCTGGTTACAGTTGGATGAACTTGCTGCATTTTGGAAACTTGGTTCAACCTGAAAAATATTACTTGGGGAACCTGAGGAAGGACGTAGCAGCATCACCTTCTACCCAAACCCATCTCAAAAGCCAAGGAGGAGGAAGGACATATTTTGCTTCCTGTGGTAAGCAAACACGGATTGTTCTGTTTCCACATTGATGGTCGGGCACACCAATCTGTGTCAGCAATGAGAGGTGTGAAAGAAGCCTATCCTTTCCTTGGGTATAATGCTGAGAAAATTTGGTGCATCTCAAAATACTGAGAAATCCCTTAAAGCAGCATATAATTATACTGACAGAGAGGCTGAGTGTGTAATTTCCCATTGTGAAGGACACAACTTGGCCACTCAGAGGTTAATCAAAATCACACTACAATAGATTTGCTCCATAACATTGCAGTCTGTCTGTAAAGTACAGAAATACTTGCTGGGAGAAATTATATTTATGAGAGCAAAGCTCAGTGAAATGTCACATTGCCAACTAGTATGACAGAGAAAATCAGCAATTATGTTGCTACTTATAGTAAGAATAAGCTAAGTGTGTAAGAATGTGTATGTTGACCATGTGAAATGTTATTTGCCTTCATCAGCAATTTGAACAATAGCACAGTTAAAAATGTGTGTTTTATTGGAAATGGATATATTTACCTCACTAGCAATTACAGTTTCACTCTGGATTTAATGTACACCATCAATCCTTTTTTCCTTCTTTTTGTTCATTTGCTTACATTTCAATTTCTGCATGGCTGAACTTTGCCAAAGCAGGCAATGATGTCATTTGAATATTCCAATCACCCACAAATACAAACACAACCATTCACTGGTTTGCTTGTCAAACTTAATTCTCCTCTCTCTCCTGGATTATTTACACATCTCCCTGGAGATACCAGTCAACCACCTCCTTCTCTTGGACCCTGCAAGTCTAAGGTGGTCCAAATCAAGGGGAGTTCATACACAGAGAAATAAGAGTTGAAGAAGTGTTGACTGCTCATTTCAAGCTGTGATTGGTCAGAACTGGAACATCATATGCAAAAACACAGTTAGACAGGAGAGAGATGGGACAAGAAGGGGAAAGTGAAATACATGTACTTCTGTCCCACCATCATACGCACAAAGAGCTTAGCAGCCGCCCCCAGAAATCTGATAAATTTATCTCTTCCATGACAGCTAACATGAATAAACCTTCCACGTATTGGCAAGTGCTCTTAACTCATCTCTTCTGGGTGGAGGGTGTGCCCCAAACCCAGTAGAGTCCCTAATTTTAACAGGACCCTTTAGGGTCTAATGTAAAACAAATATGTAGCCCTTACTGAGACTCAATAGCCTCTAATCTAGTTGTAAAGAGTCAAGAAAGGTCTGTTAAGCTTTTTGTGCTGCTCTGACTTCAGGGATAACATTCAGGGGATATGGACATATGAACATGAAAACCTGCTGAAACATGACAGCTGAACTAAAGATGCAGAAGATACTCCTTTGCTACCCACTCTTGGAGCTATATCCGTTCCTCTTGCCTCCAAGAGGAGCATGACACCAAACTTCACCAAAAAAGGGGTCTTGCAGTATAATTTTTCTAAGTTATCTCTGTTTCTACAGTCAACTCACTCTCATTCTGTGCTTCACATAAATTATTTTGTGCATGAAGTAACTTGAAAAAAGAGCAATTATTATTACTTATCTGCCTGACTCATGTATATTGGAGTTTTAATCATGGAGAAGGACATTCATTAAAGATTACTATTTTAAAAAGATATTTCCATTATTTTTTTTCCCATAAGACTATTCTTACTATTCTATTTTTGTTTTGTTTTGCACTGATTTTTCTTTGAGCATGCAAAAATATTGACAATGTAAATTTAGAAAACTAAGCTGCAGTACAGGACATCAAACTCAAAATAGCTCTAGGTAGTTGCCTATGTGGAAAGTTCTGCTATAGGTTAAACAGATGTTTTCTCTTGGTTTCTTTCTGAAATTTCCGTTCCTTGAATGAACTTGTGTCATTTCATTAAGAGGGAAATTATTGAAATCCACATTGTTTGGAGCACACTTCAGAAGAACCCTGTTTAGGCTGAATTACCCAAAGATCTGTATGTTTTCCAGGAGCATGTCATACCTCTGCACTTTTTGTGTCTATCAAGCACAAAAAGTTGGTTTTATTACCAAGAAATAACTGAGAGGACCAGGTATTAAAAAAAAAAAAAAAAAAAAAAAAAGAGCTGAATCAAAGCACTTCAATTCTATTCAATTTCACAGAAGAAGAGGAGGATGGGAAAAGGTTAAAAAAACCCAACAACCCAGCAAGCTAGAATGAAACCAGACTTTCAGAGTTCTACCTGTTTTTCAAACAATTTTAGTAAAATCAGAGAGACAGTACTGTGTATCACTCAAAGGTCTTACAGTACAGATGAGAACAGCAAAACTTCTTTGCTCCCACCGTGTGCTCTTGATAGAACAGTATCACTGTCAAAATATAGACATCAGGTGCCAGGCACTTGGAAGCAGCTGGCTAATAAAATGAACATAACCCAGTTGCCTGGTTCAGGTTGGAATTGTTATCTGTTGCCCCCAGACAGGATCAAAGGATAGACGTGAATTGTGAGAGTAGCAGTTCAATAGATGTACTGAGGAGACTGTACACATTTTTTCTCTGTCTCTAAAACACTTCAAGACCTGCAACTAAAGTAGGCTAAGAGAGAAGTGTTGTTAAATGCCTGAAAGATGATCTGTCTTCCCAGTTTATGTTCCTCTTAATGTGTTGCCACTAGTGGACCACTTCCCAAGACGCAGGCAGCCCTCCTATTAGCTTTCCACATTAAAGAACTACGTCTAGGAGAATGCATTACAATTACACTGAAAACACAAACATATTGGAGCTTCTGGGGATGTGCTGCAGGAGGGAGAGCTTCTGATAAATTTGTCAATAAAATCTCTATAATACCATCAGCTTTTTTTAGAGCACAATGATCCTTTCACTCTCTGCTCCTAAACACAACTGGCTTCATTTTGTCTAAATAAAACATTAGGGAGATGCTCTATCACATTCTTCAGTCAGATCAGGAGCCTTTCTTTTTCTAACAAAGGTCTGGTAGTGTCTTGTTTAGTCTGTCCCTGACTCCCTCAGATCCTATCCTCCTGCACAGCAACAATCCCAGCCTTCGGGCACATTTTCTGCGACTCACCAGTTACCTTTGTGGTTTCAAGAACAGCTGTGAGTATGCTACTCTCTTGTCCACAACTTCTGGAAAGTTTGTCCGCAAGTAATACGGTGGTGCCCTGAATTGCTTGGAAGTGACCTGCTGGGTATGGCTGGGCTATATCTCAAGTTCTCAATGCATGTAGATAGCGAGGCTGGTTTAGTAGGAAACCCTTGAAAGGCAACAGAGACAAGTTCTCAATGCATGCAGATAGCAAGGCTGGTTTAGTAGGAAACCCTTGAAAGGCAACAGAGACATAGTCTTAAGCAATCTGTAATACCAAGGACAGAAGATTTGGGCAAACAGAAGCCCTGATGACAGGGCTTCTTCACCCCTCTTGGATATCCACCATACTTGTACCACATATTAGCAGAAGACTCTGCAACTGTTCCAGGAAATGAGCAGTCTAAGCAAGGGTGATGGAAAAACTTTTATGCAAGCACAACAAATGCAATTAAAGATTAAGCTTGCAGTAGCCAAAATTAAACTGACACTTTCATTACTACAGCACAAATGGTGACTCTATAAAGAATATGTCTTGTTTATTGGCAACTGTGTAATCCAATGTATTCTTTTATTTCTTCAGCAACAGGAGGAACAACAACTTCAGGCCAAAAGAACATCATACTTCCTCCTTTCCTAGAAATCTTTCCAAAATGTCTCACCCTACTCCTGTCAGCCAAACTGTCACTAGGGTACTTGGCACAATATATCCTTTTCTATGAAATCTACACACTGAGTAGGTGGCTCCTGTGTTGTATTTCTAACACCAGCCAACATTGCCTCTGATCTTACACAGCTCAGGATACTTCCAGGAGACCATGTTATGAGGCATGAATTCCTCTATGAAATGGTTCCAAACACATCTTTAGTCCATTAGTAGTTTGTTCCAGTTGCATTACAGCTAACTAAAGTACTGCAGGCTTCTAAGAACTTCATCAAATGGTCATAACTGCATCCCTGTGTCAGGACAGGGGCTCTGTGCATCTGCTGACTCCATTTAAATCTTGGCTGAGAAACATAAAGCAAAACTGAGGTTGAATCATGCTGCAAAACAGTAACTGTTTTACATCAGCCCCCTTCCAGCATGCTACTTGAGAGGGTCCTGAAGTCAGTCTTGCATTGTAATCTGTTCCTTATGTTACAATATATTAGTGCAGAATAGTTATAAAGTACCTCTGCAATCAAATTTTCAGGAGACAGGAGCTGGTGTAGCACCGTGTCTGGAACAACCCTCCTGCATAAAACAGCAGAGGGACCAGCCAAGCAGATGGTTAGTGATTTTTCATCTGTTCTGCAAAGGTCTGCTAACAGTACTGAAAAGTAGTCCCAAATCTGCCTCTAGCTATGCCTGATTTTTCTGTCCTTACCACAGTGAAGAAGGCTATGCTATGCTAAATGTCTATGCTAAATAAAATGGGTGAGGGCTCCATGCACAAAGAGCACAAGAGCTTGTGTTCGTGCAGCCAAACTCTCCTTCTCACAAAAGATGGCCTTTGTCATCCATCCTGACAGCTACAGTCACCCTGCAATACAGGGACATTTGTGGGAGACAACTATTTGGCATCACCCACAGTTGTGCTGTGGAACATGCTCAGTGATAAACAAACCCATGATCACACCGCTGCTCTGGCTGTTTGGTTTGCTCATATACCTGTATAGTCTCCCATTCCTACCCCTATTTACAGGGATGGAGCAGTGAAGAGGTGTTATGAGTGTCTTACAACAATCCAGGGCTGGAGTCACAAATGAAAGTGAAGCATCATGATGCCATCCATGTCCTCAACATCAGGCTATGCTGCTAGAGAGTCTTTTTGTTTGCGTGTGTGCAAGAAAGTTTGCTACAGCTTTGAGCTGTGCCTTCAGAGCCTGCCCACAACTCACATCCAGTCATTTAAAACTAGACTCAAACAAATATTTGAGGAGATTTCTGCTCTTGGTATTTTAACTTCTAAGCCTGTCTAGTGAAATGCTTTCTGCAGTGAAATTCATATAAGATGGCAATCAATGACTGGATTTATATTTGTGCTTTGTTGAGAACTGTACTAATGGTGAATCAGTAGTATCTGCTAATCTGTTCTATCTCCCACATGTAGGTTTTCCCTGTAGATCCAGGAAGCCCAGGACTTTGATTCACCTCAGATATTCAGTCACTGAATGATGATCTTTAATTAAAAAAAAAATATATATCCAATTAAGATGCCTGGTGACTAATAAAGACCCTAACCCTGTAGATCCAGGAAGCCCAGGACTTTGATTCACCTCAGATATTCAGTCACTGAATAATGATCTTTAATTAAAAAAAATATATCCAGTTAAGATGCCTGGTGACTAATAAAGACCCTAAGGAAAAGAAATCTAACTAGCTAGACACAACAGAGTCTAAGGAAACGTTCAAAGACAGTATGGATCAAATGACATCTCTAATCAAATGATCATTAGCAGAAGCATTTTGTGTCCTGTTGCAGATCCTGACAGATCACTGTTCTTTACCCAGCTAATATGTTCTATTAATCTTATTCAAGAAGCAGTGTTTCACAGCAGGCTTTAAAACCAGGACAATTCAGAATGTGTCAACTCATAAGTAAAGCACAGAACAGTTATTTGCTAAAGTCATAAGGTGATATTTTCTAAAGTCTGGAAAAGTACAAGAAAAGAAGTAAATGCCCTTTTCCACTGTGGCATTAACACGAGACTGCATGCCCCATCTTCCCAAGAAGACGATTCCTAAAACCCAAGCTTACAGCTCAATTTTATATCATGCAATTCCATGGAAAGTTTGTAAAAAATCACGTACCACGGAATATATTTCTTCCCTGTACTGTCCTTTGCTCATACCCCCCGTGCTCACAAGCAGCTCTTTTATATCCACTCTTTAACAGTGCTGGTGCTGACTCAAGTGCAAAGCATTACAGGAAACCCTTACGACCTCCTCTATGCATTAAGCTATGATTAAGTCTCTGTGACTACCTGAAAAAGTAACCCATCAAACAGCAGTACTGAGAATGAAGTGACTGCCTCCACAAAGGTTAAACAGGTATCACACTTCCACCTTTATCTGTTGTCTAGCAAGATGTTCTTCAAACAAATGGGTTGAAGTGAGGAAAGGCAGGTTCAGAGCATTCATGTAATATGATCAGGCTCACTGTGGAATTTACTTTTTGTCAGTACTTTAATATTTCAAGACATAACTTTGAGTTAGAGATTTTTTTTTTATTATTATTATTTTTTTTAAAGATGGAACTATCTAAGCTCCTGGTGGAGAATGGTACACCAGCTCTTATTCTGGGGGAGCTGCTGTTTGAGTACTGGTCAAACAGAATAGAAAGTAGTAAGTGTTACAAGTGTCTTTGCATTTATTTGACTTTCAGGACAATAGTATTTCTCTGAACTCCATGTTACTAGTGGCTCTACACACTCAGAGTCATACAATCCTCTTGGCATCAAGGAGCAGACACAAAGACAGGAAAGCAAATGACAAGAAACAAACTTTCCTAAGGTCCCACAGGGCACTGTATATAATCTGTGGACTCTAAGATGTACTGAAAGTTGCTGCACCATACAGAAGGACTACAGGAAAGGATCTGGGTCTCCAGGATCCTTGAATAAGTAGAAAAGTATATGTAAAGTGGGTTAAACCTTATAGAGCAAAGCTGTCCCTATTCTCTTGAGACTAACATTAAATAAATAAAGCAACTCACCCTTTGACCTGGTAAACCAGGGACTCCAGGCTTGCCTTCCAGACCAGCCTCTCCCTTTAAAAGTGAAAAGTTTTAGAAAGTTAACTGAGTAAGAAAAACTAATGAACTATATAACCACTTCCAAGCTGTTTTGTACTACCGTTACTGCATGGCTACCTAGACAACTCTTACCTGATAATTATGTTGTCCTGTGAGCAGAAGAGAATAAGAAAACAGGATAGAGAAAAGTGACAATGCCCTGATTAAATACAGAGCACACAACTATATTTAAATTACATAATTAAAACCAGATTTACCTAAGTAGTGCATCTTCACAATGGTATTGATTTTATAAAACCCAGTCAACAGTGCATCAAAACAAACAATTCAGAAGTGAGAAAATACAGAGTAATTGCAAATGAAGCAGCAGTGACAGTCTGAACTGAGATATCCTGCAGAGTTGGGTTATAAAATATAACTAGAATAAGCTACAATTAAGTCAAAAGTAAGAATGCTGGCACGTCTAAATTGTTGCAAAAATTGTGTTGAAACACAAACACAAATACCCAACTCTTATTTTTCATCCACTAGATATTTTAGCCAGGACCTTGTGGCATAAAGCCTTTTACAGCAACAATTCTCTGACCTTCATTACATGAAAGCTTACAAGTTACCAGTGAGCGCCTCTCTGAGGTGTCCTGAATGTCCATACAGCTCTTCAGGACATTAGAAATAGAGAAACAATCAGGTTTGACATGACAATAGCCTTGAGGCAAAGTCTGCCTCTGTGCAATGACTGCCCATGTCCTGGGTGCCACCTTCATATGTTCAGAGTGGCCACCCACAGCAGGAGACCCTCTCCCAGCAGTGAAGAAAACAGAAGGCTGGGGGTACTGTTTAAGATCCTAGTACCCGAATAACATATAAGATTTTGCATCTCTGCCTCACACCAGTCTGAGTTGCAGGTTTTAGGAATTGCAAGCAGTGGGAGAAACAACTTACTGGAGGTCCAGGAAGTCCAGGTTGGCCTTGTGGTCCTCGTGGCCCAGGTTCTCCCTAAAGAAATGTATTGTTTTGTTTAAAAAAAAGTGTTAAAATATCTATGAAAAATTATATGAGCACATTACTCATGTTGGCCATCTGTTTAGGACCTATACCACCCCTTTCCTCATAGGTCGCAAAGAATCAGTGCAGAGACCAGCTGGTTTTCTCCTTAATCCTTCAGCTACCTAAATTATCAGAACTCATTAGACTGCACACAGACTGATCCACCCACTCTCAACAGACATTTATCCATAACTGGATCTTTGTTCTTTTCAAAGGTAGTAACTCTACTGAAGACACTGGGCTATCCTGGATGTTCCAGTTAAACACTGTGGGTTGGGGTTTGGTGGTGAAGAAAAACAATTCTTGCAAAAACAGATTTCACAGGCATTTTCCCTGAGCCAGCACAGCTGTGAAAGGCTTTAAAGTATCATTTATATGAGGCATATCATTATATTAAATAACAGTTAAATACAAATTATGCATCTACCAACACAAAATAAAAATTTAAACATATTTGATATATATTCAGGACTAACAGACTGAAGCAATGGGTATCTCTTCCCTGTTTCAGTGCCAGGTTCAGAGACAAACTCAGCATAAAACTCAAATACAGTTTAAATTTCATATAAACACTTCCCTGGTCTTACAGAATTGCATAGCTGACTCTCCAATTTATACTTCTCATTCACGTTACATTCACCACATCAGAAAGGGACATCGTCCTTTTTCCTTTCTTGTTTATTTTTTTCACTGTAAATAGGACAACTTGTTTCTTGATGGACTGACAATGCTTCTATTCGCCTTAATTTTGAAGCGTAATTTTAAAGCAAAATCGAGTTTAACAGGCAATTGAACTTGAATACATAAAAGCATCATTGCAATGGTAGAATAGATCTTGAATTTCTCTTACTTGCTCTCCTTTTAGGCCTTCAGTATGCACCTGCAATAAAAATGGGCAGTCATGAAGAAAAAGAGGAAAGACAACACAGGAGGTGCCAGGGGTATGATGGTCCACAGTGTAATTTTCTCCGCTCGCCATTCCCTCAAGATGCACATTAACTGCTACAGCTCCTCAAATCCTGCTGCAGGCTGAGGGGTACTTTCTGCTTTCTACTCAGTTACCTATGAAGTGATTTGTGAGGCTGTATAAACTGTAAGAACTTAATTCATTATTTCATCATTCTAAATAAGTTCGTAAATTCCCCAGCTCTTGTCTTACTTTAAATTACAAAGTCGTACTGAATGAAGAAGGCACATAAATATCATATAAATAGCAGGCTGACTTGCATGATTCAGACATTCCTTTGGCTCCTCAATGCAAGACACCATGGCTGTGACTGACAGCTGTCAGTCTTCTCAGCCTGTTTTCCACCCACCTCCTGCACTTTAGGTTCATTTTCAGGTGTGATACATATATTCCAAAATCTCTTGGCAGCTACTGTCACATTACTAATTTCACATTTAAGCAGGAGAGTAAAAGAGCCTTATCCAAACAGATTTTTTTTCAGAGCCTCTCTTTCTCCTTTCCTTTCCTTTCTACCACATTCTGAGTGAGGAAATTGCCTTCTGCCTTTCTCATCATGACCAGGGAGCTTCTCATTCTTGTCTTTAGCACCCAGTCCTTCTTTGGTACGGTGCTACAGTTAATGCTGCTGGTCTCAGGGGCTCTTTAATGTTTTCCATCAATAGGTCAAGAGTGCTGTTTCCTAATTTTAATCCTCTTTTTCTAATAAAATGTATTGGGCAAGGTTTTGGTACGGGGGGGGCTACAGCAGAAAAGCTGAGCCTGAGGGCAAGTGTGACCGAATTGAGACCCCAAGAGACACTCAGCACCAGAGTGGGGGTGAGGAGGTGCTGGACCAGAGACCTGTCTGCAGCCCGTAGATGTCCCCATGCTGGAACTGGGAGCTGAGCCCAAAGAGGCCCATGACTCCATGGGAAGCTTACATTGGAACGTCTTGTTCCTGGACTTTCATGCTGGGAAGAGCAGCAGAGGTGAACTGACTGCAACCCCATTCCCTGTCCCCTGTGCTGCTGGGGGGGAGAAGGTAGAGAAATGGGGAGCAAAGTGATTTAAGCCCGGGAAGAAGGAAGGGGTGAGGGAAAGTGTTGTAAGATGTGGTTGTTATGTCTCACTGCGCTACTCTGATTGATTGGTAATGAATTTGATTGATTTGTAATGAATTAAATTGATTTTTCTTCCGCAAGTTGAGTCTGTTTTGCCCGTGACCATAACTGGTGAGTGACCCTCCCTGTCCTTCATCCTAATCCTGTGCCCCATTTGTTGTATCTCCCATCCCATCTCACTGGGTGGGGGGAGTGAGTGTGGGACCACATAGTCTGCCTGTGGTTAAATCATCACAGTGCCTCTGTGATAACACATTTAAGAAGGGAAAAAAAAAAATCTGCTGAGAAACAGCAGCCGGGAAAAAAGAGGGATAATATGTGAGAGAAACAGCTCTGCAGACAGCAAGGTCAGTGAAGAAGGAAAGGGAGGAGATAATCCAGGTGCCAGAGCAGATTCCTCTACAGCCCATAGTGAAGACCATGGTGATGCAGGTTATCATTCTGCAGCCCATACTGGTCTGCAGGTATCTGCCTACAGTCCAAGGAGGACCCCACGCCAAGCAGATGAATGCGCCCAAAGGAGGTTGTGACCTTATGTCCTGGTTTTGCTAGGATAGAGTT
>NW_010287747.1:0-28287 GCF_000700745.2 Antrostomus carolinensis
GTCCCTCTCTGCCCAGCAGCTCTCCAGCCACGGGCATTAAAGCACTCACAAAGAGCTGGTATGAGATGTGAACCTCAAAAAAGTGAGGCTATGTGGCTGCTCTCTTTGTGTCTGTGTGTTTCTCCTGATCAGTCTGGAGAAAAGAGCTAAAGCAGGATCGGGGTCTGTAAAACAGTGGTGTTCTCTCCTGGATGAAAAAGGCTGTGTGCTGTGGTGGGTGTTTGCCATATGCTGAGAAGTAAAATATGACATTAAATGAGCCTTGCCTTTACATTGAGAGCGGATACCCCAGTTCCAGTTTGTTCTTACTCCAAAACTGAGGGATGAAAACATGACATTTTAAAATGCAGCATATCCTACAGAAACAGGACCAAAATAACATAGTGGAAAATGAAATTAAATACTATACAAATCAGGAACAGGAAATGCATTATCCACAGATCTCCCGGGAGCGGCACTGGCCTGCAGGCAGCCAGCTCCTGGACGTCAAGGTGCGCTGGGGAACAGTACTGTGATCCCTGAGGTGTTCCCAGCTCCTGGGTCTGCAGGGAGATGAGAAGGATATGCCCTTTGGACACAGTCTGGCCAAGAGGTTGCAGAGAAGTTTTTATCTTGTTCTTCGGTCTATTCTGGGCACTCGTACCCCTAAGACTGAGACAAGCACACATCTGATGAGTGGTGTGGCATTCTGCCCAGCTTCTTTTTGTCAGTGTTGTCTGACTATGACAAAGTCTTTCACCAAGAGTGTTTCTGAAAATGAATTACCATCCCATTTTTCTCCAGCAGTTAAGATCTCCAGTTAAAATCAGCACTTAAACATTCTTTCTCCCTTCTCTAGAGATAGTTTCATCTCTATACAGAAAAAATAAACAATCACTAGTAGGAAATTGGTTTATAGTGATTTTATAAGTTTATTTTTACATATTTCCTGTAGCACAACATGTTTAATGGACAGCTTAGATTTTCATTAGTGAAGTCTGTTGGCACCACTTTAGCTGAGTTCAGCTCAGCATCAGTCAGCCACGGAGCAGGGAGAAGTCCATGACGCCAGGGTGCAGAGATGGAAGGGTGTAAGGGCAGGAGCTTTGCAGCCCGTTGCTGCTGCGAAGGCAGTGGTCAGCTCTTCCCTTACACTTCCCTGTGGACTGTATTTCACCTTTACTTAAAGGTGCATTTTCACTTAAAGTAATGCTAGCTCTGCAGAAATCAGTGGAGTTAAAACCAGTAAGAAACAGCTGTTTTCTGGCTTTTTTTTTCCTTAACTCTCAGTTTTATCTGGTCCAGCAAAAGCTGAGCTATAGAATAGAGAGGGTTATGCCACCTCCTACGCCACCCACTGCACTTTTCTCTGGTTACTGCTAAAACTACTGTCTCCATCTCCCACTAGCTGACACTTTTGTTCTCTCTTATGTGTACTTTCACCTTAGCTGAAGTTCATCAGCTTGCATGAAAAACTATGAACAGACTTCTGAACACAGGAGTCCGAAGACATTTGAGCAGCTGTCTCTCAGAAACTGCAATAATCAGAGATGTACAAGTCCTTTCCACTCAGTAAAATCCAAGGGACATTGCCTAATATCCTATAAAACCTGTGAGGTGGAAAATGCAACTTCTGCAGCCTCTTTTCCCTCGATCATAAACATATCAGAATGGCCATATCAGATCTGTCTTTGCCAGGTCAGATTCTTTTCGTGTGGACTCCAGCTGCCCTGACTCAGTATCTTCTGTTCAGATTCCTGCATTGCACTAATCCCATGGGCTCTTTAAAACTTACTGCTTCCCAAAAGCCTGAAAACTCAGCACACTGCTATGAGAAAGGCAAAATGGACAGTTTTTGACAGACAAATAGTAATTTTTCCAAACCATTTATTCCCTTCATCCCTCTTTTGATTTGGTACGCCTTTCCTTTCTGTCTTCTCCTAATTATAGCCTATTTGGACTACAACTCCGTGAGCGTTGATCTCTCACTTTGTCGTATCTGTCCACAGCCCCTGACTGTGGAGTGCTGTGGGAGTAACACCGACTTTTAGAACAGAGAGAATGAGAGATCTTGCGGAGAAAGTGTCACCGAAACCAGGGATGAACTTCTTCACACCATTGTAGTCTGAAGAAGCCAGCATTGTTTATTGCGGCGCTGGATGCATGGGGAATCGCTCCACCTATCCTGCATCCTGACTTGTCTCTCTGCAAAAGCTTTATACTATCAAAACATGCATAGTCATTACTTTTCCAAGAAAGTATTAACATATTCATTACATTTTCAGGAAGCCATTAATATATGTAAGTGTCCCTTTTGCATGGACATTGGAGTCTCTTGGTGGTCTTCAGGGATCCTCTGGTGGGCATCGAAACTTTTCTCACTGTGCCCTTTAGTTGAACTTTTGCACACACTCAGTTCATCTTTTGGCCTGTTCACAGCCCTTCTGTCTCCACAAAACTGGTTTATTCCGACATCACTACCTTATCTACCCTAATGCAAAGATTTGGCACCTCAAGTCTCCCGTTATCTATTTTAGACTATAAACTTGACTTGGCCAAGCTGATATGTCACTAACTTTCAATGTCACATTGTTTAAGCAGAAGGGGATGTTATTTTGGAATGGTATCCTGGTGATCAGCAATGGAATTAAATTTGAGTTAAATTCAGCATGAAAGGGCAGAAGATTAATTTTTGACTGAGAGAAATTTGCATCTCCCAACGCACTGGTGGAAGCTTGCTGACCATGCCAAGGGCAGTGCAGCCCATGCAGCACCCATTCCTTGTCCCTGACAACCATAATAAAAAAGGACAAGTTCTGCATGTTATGTTAAAATAAGAAAGCAAAAAGTTTGTTGTTTAAACAAAAAAAGAAAAAAAGAAAAAAAGAAAAAAAAAAAAGAAAAAAATCACTTGTGGAAAAAACCCCATTTGTTCATCCTCTCTAATGTAACTTTTTCCACTAGGATAAGAAGGTTTTTAAATATCTTCTTCAACGTCCAGTGTTCAATTGTTTTTCTCAGGGTCACAAACCATTTTGTATACGGAAGGAGCAAAGTACAACTTGTTCTCTAAACCTACACTTTCCTCCTGCCTTTCTGGGAAACCTCAGGCAAGCTGTGTGTTTTGGAAACAACAGCAGATTTCCAGGAATATTCCATTTTTATATTCTATTTTTCACCAAAGCAGAGTCTGAAGGCTGGGCACTTGGGTCAGAGGGAGCACTGGGTTGGGTGGAGTCTGGCTGGGGGACATCCCTGCCTGGACTCTCTCCCTGCTGAGGGTGGGCAACGAGTTGCTCAGGTCCATCAGGGCAGCAGGACCTGCTGCCCCACAGAGCTTCCCTGCTGTAGCCATGCTAGGAGAAGCTCAGGTTTAGGAAATTCACTGCTGAGAAATGACCTTGTAAGAGATTTTTAGCAGAAACAATGGTCAGTTGTGCTGTGCTATGGAAAAAAGATGGAAACTCTGCCCTGAACTGGTTGTGGTTGTTCTGTCAGCTGGAGGGGAAGGCTGGAGAAGCCAAGCCCTTTGGGGAGGGTTTGTGATGGGCTGTGCTGGGTGTGTGATGGGCTGTACCGGGTGTGTGGTAGGTGTGCTGGGTGTGTGCTGTGTGTGGTGGGTGTGCTGGGGGTGTGCTGGGTGTGCTGGGTGTGTGACGGGCTGTGCCGAGTGTGTGCTGGGTATGATGGGTGTGCTGGATGTGTGATGGGCTGTGCTGGGTGTGTGGTGGGTGTGCTGGGTGTGTGGTGGGTGTACTGGGTGTGTGATGGGCTGTGCTGGGTGTGCAGTGGGATCCAGGCTCTGCTGCCTCTGCCCCAGCATCTGCGGAGCTGTGTGCGGTGCTGCCAGGGAGTGCTGGGAGCTGCAGCTCCTGGGGCCAGGGCAGGAGGGTCCTGGTGGGCGCTGGATGGTGCCCGGCATATGGAGGGGCTGCACCTGCACCTATTCCCTGCTCCCGACCACCCCTGCTTCTGGGCTCCCCCACCCCATCAAGAGGACAGAGATGATCCACCAGACTTGATTTGATCTCACCAGAAGGAAGAAACATGCTCCAAGCTCCTTGCTCCTTCATGTAAAGCACAATGTTAAAACATTTTAGAATCGCACAATAGCTCAGTCTAATGACAACCTGTTTCCTTAAAGATAGATGTTGCCATTAATCAGGTGTTCACTTGCTTTGCTTGAATAAGCCAAGCTCATTCCAAGAACAAAAGGGCTGCCACTGGAATAGCCCAGCTTTGCAATTTCAAACCATCTGCAGATTATGGAATAAATGAAATATTCAGCATACACAAATACTGTACAGAATGATATGATACAGATCATTTCACTTTCTTTCATCCTTTTCCAACTTATTGGCTTTTAAGTAATGGATAGACCTGCATCAAAAGCTCCACTCAAATAAGAATAAACAAATACTTAAAGCATGCATTACACATGGCATTCCAAGCCATCTGTAAAGGATACAGAATTATTCTCTAAAGAGTAGAGAGGGAGATTCTTAAACTCCTCTACGAGACCAGAGCATGAAAGCATTGAGGTGACATATTTGAACATGGGGCATGTGTAAGGCACCAGCTCTCTGTAGGGGAGCATCCATATTTGATGATAAAAGTCAGGACAGTGTTTGCTGGTTGGACCCTCCAATCCACTGTAACCTTTCAGCCCTTTCCTGTTTGTTTTCCCCCTTGACTACTCGACCACCTTGAAGATTGCCAACCAGCAGCACCTCGCAGGAGGCTGTCACATAAGCCCTTTCATTCTGTACATTCTGTCTGATCACTCACTGATCACAATCGCAGCTCTTCTCCACTTTCATTCCTGTGGGAGTCTGTCTTTCTCAGTCATTAAATTTAAGCATTATTTTCAAAATTCCAGGTGTTGTTAAGGCCCGTACAAAAACACTCATGATTTCTCAGCCTATCTTTATGAGTCATGCCTTAGGCACACTGATTCATAATTGCTCAATCCGGTTACTTTTAATAATTTCAAGTCTTCCCTGCTGCCCATGCTATTTTCTGAAATAACATGGTTCATACGCTTTGGACCAGTGATGACACCACATATCCTGCAACCGGTCCCCATTATCACGTGTGCTGTTTGTTCCTCATCTCTGAAGTTTCCCACAGTGACACAGTGTCCAGTTTTGGAAGGTCTCTCTTCATACACACACCATCCCTACTCTATAGCAAAGTCCCACTGTTACCTACGTCGAACCTCTCTGATGGGTTTCAAGTGCTGCTCGTCACCTGAGGCAGGAGAGTGTCCATGCCACCTTGTCAGAATTCCCATATCCAGGGAAGCAGCAGCTTTCCCTGTCAGAGCTACATGAACAATCCCTCAGCAAAAGATTCAGTGGTTTTATTACAAAATTCTGAATGAGAAACAAATCTCACTCAGCAGGATGTGACCACATGCCTCGTCTGAGTCCCCTTCCTCCCAGCACAGGATGGTTCCCCCAGGCAGGTCCTTGTTACCGCAGCTGAGCTGGTGTTTCTGCTTCCTTGGGCATTGTCCCACAGTGCTCATTGCAGCCAGCGTTTGGTATCAGCTCTCAGCTGGCATCAGAGTGCAAATGAGTCAGACAAGTTCCTTTTAGGAACTCCCCTTCTTTCTTCTTAAGACACTTGAATCGTGGTTTTGATTATGTTTTAGTGTCTTTGAAATTGCAATGGAACACATTAAGCTGTCTGAAATTGAAGGGGTTTTGTATTTAGAGGGTATTTGTAATGTTTTTATTTATTTTATCTTTGTTCTGTTTAGTACATAGCAGAATGACAACTTTACCCGTCTCCTCTGATGCCTTGAAATGTGGCATACATATCATGGAGTGCTTTTCTTGGAACTATTGTCCTACACAATATGCATTGCACATGTTAATTACACAGTAGTTCCTATAGACTCCTGGTTTGCCACATGCTGCTGTCTTAAGATACCGCAAATGATTTATTTTAAAGGGGACAGATGGCTAACATTGACTTGGGGCAATTTAACCACAGTACCTCCTACTTGGGCCACCTTTTCTCATGGTAGTAGATCAGACTGTGTCATAACTTTTTCATGGTGTTTCTTCTACCCAAAGTACCAGCTCTTGTATGTTGCTCCAGAATTCCAGGTCCCTGCAGCCCGATGCCTCCAGGTCTTGACAGAAGCACGTGACCATTTCCACCTTCCTGCCTGCGCTCTCCTCTGCCTGTCAGGCAACTGCCCTGTTCACTGACCCCGTCATAGACTCAGTTGCTGTTCTTGGGAATTAATCATTCATTTCTGACCACTTCCCCTTCCTTTTACCACCTGATGTTCCAGTTCCCACTGCTAAACTCTCACTCACCCAATTTCCTCTACCTTTGTGTAAAAGCAGACAGTGTCTCCCTACTCTTTCCTTTTCTTTCCTTAGTATTAATTTCCTTTTTATTTGCTGCCTTCAAGCCCAGAATGTATCCATTATCGTCCCTAAACACGATCTGTAGCACCAATCCAGAGCCCTTTGTTTCTCTCCCCTATCTTGTGGCATCTTCACATTCCTTCCTTGGGAGGGTCCTGATGGCTCAAGTCTTCACATTGCATCAATCTTCTCTGACCTGTGCCAGCAGGTATCTGGCAGTGTCAGCCCTTTCAGTTTTGTCCCTTAAAGTCAGTCCTCTTCTCTTTTGGTTGCAGCTTCTCATGGGTCACTCTGTCTGCTGTGATTTATGGTACCTCCATAAAGGGTTACGGAGACGGCACATAACTCCCTGAGTAATCCCATCCATCAGGGCAGGGGCACAGTAAGCACCTATTTGTCTCCAAGTGCCACAGTGCTCATTATGAATTCATTTACACTGATGTACAGGGTCCCATTATGTACTTAATGCTGATGAGAAACAGGACAAAACAAATGCTGCTTTAGAACTGCAAAGGGTATCTGTGCAGCAAACTGCAGTACTGTGGCTACTGCTGGGTTCTCACTCTCAGGGTCTGTTTGCTTGTATGTTAAAACTTCCTCCCCAAATTCTCATGGCCCATGTGGGCACTGCTCCTTGCTGTATTCCCAGCTGCCTTCCCAGCAGACCCAGGGAGGACTGCGTGTCCCTGAGCTGGGGACATTGCTGCCTGAGCTGCAGATGTCACCAAAATCTGGAATAAACTTCTTAACACCAATGTAGTCTTTAAGAAGCAGGCATTCGTTATAGCAGCGCTGGATGCGTGGTAGGTGGAATGATCGCACATGCATCCAGCGCCGTAATAAAGAATGTCTGCTTGGACATGGCTGTGAGGCTCCAGCAGACCCACTCGGCGGCAGTGGAGGCTGTTTCGTGTCCCATGGAGCAGAGGGGTGGCAGAGCCCAGCGGGGTCCCAGGGCTGGTGTCTCCGTTGCAGAGGCTGATCTCCACCTGGTCTGGGATGCACAGGAAAGGGCCAGGAGCTGCTGTTTGGCCCAGGAGAGGCCTATGTAAGCTCTTCTGGCTGCTGGACAGGAGGTGATGAAGATGTTATTCATGCTGTTTTTATGCATACAGGGCATTCAGCTTCGTTTATGGATAATCCACATCATTTTTAAACAGCTGTTGTTAATGGGGTACTTCCAGGAGATCAGGATGCGTCTGTTGACTGGGGCTAGAACCTCTGTCCCTCTCACTCTGAACACACTGGCCTTGGGGGGCTGCTCCCAGCTCATTGCCCATAGCCTGGCAGACCCCTCGCGCTGGCTGAGCTAGCAGAACCTCCACTTCTCTGGAGAGGGATGCCATCTCCTCTCCTCTGTGCAGTCCCCACAGTCATGGGTGGGGTGCAGTTGGGTGTCCATGCTGCTGCCAGCACTGCGGTGCCAGAGCTACCAGGAGCAGAGGTGACCCTGCTCCAGGTCCCCGCTCAGACCACTGTCCTTCCTCAGGGCTCTGTTTGTATGGATGTGCCCTGACCCGCTCTCTGAGCTGGTGTCCCAGCCGCTCGGCAGCCAAACCTCACACCTGGGCGCTGCTGCATGCCGGGGGCTCACGGCTCCCTTGGAGCTGGCTCTGCTCGATGGTGAGGTTCACACAGGGGGAGGTTCCTCCACCACCAGCAGCAGGATCTCCAGCAGCTGGACATCCTGGCTGCTCGCAGTTATATGAAGTGATGCCAGCCCTGGCCCCGGGTGATCACACACTTTCTGGCAGGTGGATGTCTGATGCCACCAACCTGCACCTTCATTTGGGGTGTCTGCCTTTGTCTGCAGCAGCACCAAGTTATTAACTTTGTTGTGTTTGGACCTGAACCTCTACCTGTGTTCCCCAAACATCGACCTGGAGCTGGTGTGACACCCAGGGGCATTATCAGCTGTTCAGCCACTCCTGGGGGAATGAAAAGTTAAATCTGTTCCTTTTGTCCTGAGAAATGTCCTCCCCACTGCCCATCAACGCACATTCACCTTTTACTCTTTTGGCTTTAAGGTTATTCAGATGCACTTTGAATGTTATCTAGCCTTCCTTAAAGGCTGTTGGGAGAAACGGAGATGTGCCTAAGGGCTCGATTGCTACCACAACAGTGACAGACAGTAACTACTAGACAGGGGACTTTTCAGTGTAGTGGGAGGGGGGGGAAAAAAACCAGGAAAATGGTTGTAATTCAGCTCCAAAGACCCAGAAGCATGAGTGCAGCAAAAGAGAGGAGTGTGAGTGCCAAAAGAGATCTAATCTGGAAGTGGGGCTGGTCAATAAAGGAAGAATCTAAGTAGACTATGACTGAGGAACTTAAACCAGGGTCAAGTGAGTCAAGTTGTGGTGGGACGTGTACATCAGGCATCCCAGGGTCCCCTGTATATCCAGTCTCCTTCCCAGCTCCAACTGGTCTGTGCGTGGAGACAGACCAGCCACCTCCATACCTGCAGTGAAGGAGCTGCCCTTCCATGGACAACCAGCCATCCCTCCTTGTGCCCGGGGTTGGATCCTGTCCTCAGCTGCCCTGTCAGGGAGGCAATGCTCCCCCTGCTCCCTGCCATGGCTGCCTGGCATTTACTTCTTGGTGCTGGTGCATCCTCCTCCCCACCTCCCCTTGGAGTCATCCCTGGTGCAGCCCCGAGAGCCGTATGCGTGCAGGTCCGTGCAGGTCCATGCCAGATGCGTGCAGGTCTGTGCAGGTCCGTGCAGGTCCGTGCCGGATGCGTGAGGTCCGTGCCAGCCTTCAGCAGGGCCAGGACAGCCCTGGCTGATCGCTCTGGGTCGCAGGTGGCTTGACTGACACCCCTCACCATACCAACCATGCTACCCCAGAGCACTCCACACCTCTGCACCCCTCGTCCTGCCCGGGTTATTTCACATTGCGAGCCCCTGCCTTCCTCTTACCTTCAGCAGGTATGCATTTGTAGTGTTGCTGGATTGTTTTGTATGAGATTAAAGCAAACGTTCACAGTCCTGGGAACCGAGGGGAGGCAGCCTGATTTAAAATAATCAGAAACAAAGACTGGACTACTACTCTGCAAATAAACAGGAGCAACTGGCATAAGCCTGGTGAACCCAAGGAAGCAAACATCACACGTGCAGCAGGGATGAGCTTTATCAGCGCTGCACTGCCTGCGTCTGCTTCAGGGTCCTGCCAGGGTCCCGCAGAGAGAACAGGAGCGTGTGACAGGTGTGGGGCAGGAGGGACCATCTATCTCGCACGCATCAGAGATGTATTATTTCCATCCTAAGCAACTCTTAAATGTCTTCATACAGAGACACACTGGACTAACAAGGCAGCTCAGAAAGCTATTTACTCGCTTTACTGGCTACTGCTAAGAACATGAGCCAAGTGGTTTGCCCAAATGGAGAGAAAGGTGGTTTTAAGAACGGTTATGCCATGCAAAGCTGTTCAGAACAGCCCAGGAAGAGGTTGCACAATGAGCTCATTTTCTGAAGACTGGGATAAGCTTTGCTGTGGGTTGTGCCAAATGCCTTATAGCATCGTATTCATCTCTGCAATCCAAGGGATACTTTTATTTTGCAGGTGCAGAGAGGCATTTCCAAAACCAAATGAGGCTCCTAATCATGAAGTAATGATTGTCCTTGGCACACTGCTTGATGTACAAAGGCAAACTTAGTAATGAGCTGCTGCGGTGCCAGCTCCAGTCAGTGTCTCAGCAGCCTGTCCAGTCCAGAGCAAGACAAGGGATGGAGCTCCTCCAGCCTGCATCAGCATCTTCTGGAGAGATGTCTTGCTGCAGCATCCTTCATTCCAGCTGCAGGTGCTGAGTACAACAGATGCTGCTAGCACATCACAGCCTCAGAGCATTATGCAGTTATTTTTATGCAGAACCAGCTCATGTGCCTTGTCACTTTGGCCGTGCTTTACACACCTCGCAGGAGATCGCCTGCAGCCTGGTGCGGAGCAGCCAGCGCAAAGCTCTGCTCACATCAGGCCTGTGCCTTGTTTTGTGCTTTCAGAGAAAGAGAGAAGAGTCATCTTCACCTTCCATCTGCTCTGTTGAACGAGGCAGGTTCCTGTAGCCCAGTGCTACCAGGAGGAGCAGCAGTCTGTCTCTGACCTCTCCCTGGACCACAACTTCAGCACTTGTGGCTTGGCAAGCTGGGGACACTGGGGTGTCCCTCTGGACTGACCCTAGCCACCTTGCCCTGGAGCTGGGGGACCTGTGGTCTCAGGGGAAGCTGCCTGCCCTCAGCAGGGAAAGTTTCCCTGGGACGTTTCAAGGTATCAGGATCTCTGGCTGCTTGGAGAGCACCAGCCATGGTGTCCATGGCAAGCAAGACTTGGTCTGGAGTGGATTACTGCAGCAGCTGGTTTGTAAGAAGCAGTGTGGGGGAGCAGTGTGCTTTCAGCCACTGCTGTCAGACCTGCCTCCACTCAGCCTTTCTTCTCCAGGGAGGAAAAGGCTGAATTTTTCTGGAAGAGAGATACACAGTGCTCTTGGCCAGAGATTTTTGCCTACTGGAGACAAATAATAATGTTCTGTTATTCTGTTTCACTTAAAATAATAATTCTATCTGAAAATCCGTGGCAGGCATTGTATGAAGGCAGTTCTGAGTCAGTCAAAGCACCGACGGGCTCTCAGCTGCCATTTGCAGGTTTGTACAGCACAGCTGATGTACAGCTGGGAGTATAGCCCCGATTCCTCCCAGCACTCAGTGTGCAGCAGTGGCTGCTGTAGTGGATGCTTCTCCACACCTCTCGTGCAGAGCACCGTGCCAGTTCTGTCGGCACGAGTGCGATGCCTCCAGCAGATGCCCGCAGCTGCTGTCCGTCAACTCACTGGTCGCAGGGGCTTTGCTGACAGGGAGCTACAGCACCAAAGGATGCTTTTTCCTCCAGGAAAGGCAAATGTGTCTGCACTTCATCCAGACCTTCTTCCTAAGGCGGTAGCTTGGCCACGGTTCTGCAGCATAGTGTTGCAGTCTGCTAGGATATAGGGTCCCCAAATGTCCTGGTTATATCTGTGATTACCTGACTAGCTGATGTCTGGAGTGGGAAGGAAGGTCCAGGAGGGTTGGGATCTCCTTGCCTTTCCATAAAGCCTTGTGCTTGAGGAGAAAAGAGGCACAGTGGGAGCTGATGGCAAAAAGACATCTCCAGCAGGAAGCATGAAGAGCATGTCCTCTTTGCGAAGAGCAAAGTCCTCCTTCCCTGGTTGGCCTCTGTTGGTGATGCTCTGGGTGCCTCAGCCTCGCAGGGCCATCTCCTTTCTCTGCGGAGCTGTCCTGGATGTCCAGCCCTTTGTGTAGGGAGCCCATGGCCGTGTCAGAGAGGGCAGAGAGGCCCTAGAGCACCTGTGCAGGGTGGGTGCCCCAGGGCCCTGACACTGCAAGAGGGAGCTCAAGCCTCCAGAGACATGGCTTGTACCTGGCTTGTGCAGACCCAGGAGGAGCTAGTGGGTGAGAGGTAATATATGGGCTCCCCTCTCCCCCTTCCAGACATTGGGAACAGTAATGGGGACCTTGTCGTACCTGTGATGATGCCATAAGCCAGAGGTGTCCAGCTCCTCTCACCAGCAGTAGGCCTCTCCTCCCCAAACTTGCTTTTAAAGGCAAAGTGATCTGGACTTTGGTTCCCTTGGAAACTGCAGAGCAGAGGTCTCAGTGTGAGACCATTTGGATGCCATCCCAGAATCTTACCATCAGGCAAAACCCACACAACCAGCCAACCAAAAAAGCACATCCTGATGAGGGATCACAGAAATGCTGTGATAAAAGGAGAGGGAAGTCAAGCCCACTAATAACTATTAATGTTTTAGAACAGAGCTGCCCTTTACCTCAGCATTTCCTTGTGTGCGTGTGTGGAACTGCAAAACTCTGATGTGTCAGAGGCTTGCATGCGTTTTAAACTGCAGAAGTAAAATAAGGCTGGATGTCAGTTTTCAGCTATTTTGGTTTTATTTGGATGTGTATCATGGTGCCTCCCCTGCCAGAAACCACTTTGTTTCGTGCCTGCCTTGGACTCAGCCTCCGCCTTGGGAGCAGAGACAGCCGGGGATGGCTTCAGTCCCCAGCACCCGACAGAAGGATCATCCCATCATTTCCAAATATTTCATCGACAAGTCAGGCATCTCTTCTGATTCACCTCTTTTTCAGTCGCAGCACACCACACGCACAGTGCAAACCCACGCTCGCCGCCCCTGCCCAGCGTGACCCTATGTGGCCACTCACAAAGGTTTCCTCTAGTTCTTGGGCTCAAAAATGCCACTAAATCAGGGCAAGTGCTAAGAGAGCTTGATATCATGAAATCCTGTGGCTGCTGGCAACAGCTGTTGTATCTGGTATAATTAAAGGAAATCTGTTGCCTGGAGTATTAATTAATAGGCAAATAATCAGCACTGTACCTGTGCACCTGCGCTCTTCAATCACACTGCAGAAGTGCAAGTGCCGGCCACTTTGCCTGAAAGCCAACTGTGCACATCAGCGCATTAAAATGGTCCCTCGCTTATTGTGTTTTCATTAAAGGAAGTTTAGTGAAGAAATCTCATTTTCAGAGGTGCCAGTCATCTAAAAAAATCCCCAGTTTTTACTGAGTGCAAATTAATTATAAAACATCCATGTAGAGAGAGGATGCAGGAAAAAAAAAGGTAGATTTTTTTCATTATTTAAGAACTATCCCCCCCCAGTTTTGTCTCTGTGTCTGTTTTCCCATCTCCTTCGCAAGAAAAGAGGGCTGCCTGCTGCTGCCTGGGGTTTGACCCCCATGAGGAGCTCTGACTGAGGTGGGCTTTTGCTCCCCAGAACGTGCAGCCTGAAATGCCGGGGAGGGTGAAACACCACATGCTTTAGAAAAGCCAACGTGTCAGGTAAATCCCCAACAAATTCAAAGTTACAGGTAGTTTCAAGCGCAGTTCAAAAACCATGTCCCTGGATATCTCAAAATCATCCAGTATCGCTTCAAGATGTGAGCGAGTTGGCAACATTCCCCTGGGAGGAAACAGTACGGTCCCTGGGGCAGGAGCCTGAGCCCAGGTGGAGGAGAGGAGCCAGGGGATCTGCAGGGCTGTGCGCTGGTGATGCCAAGGAGACAGTGATGAAGCAGGACACAAAGAATGGAGTGGGACACAAACCATGAGTGTGTCCACCCTGGCTTACACGGAAGGTCCATCTCGCCCCACAGCCATCTCCCTCCGTGAGCAGAGCAGGTGGTAAGCAAATGTTTTCCAGGGTGTAATCTCCTGCTTTCCACCACTCTACGTGTAGGGTAATCGCTCTGTGCATTTGGGGTTATAGGATCTCAGTGGAATTTCCTTCTGAGAATTTGTTTGATTGATTTCTCAGTTATCTATACTTCTGGTCTCTGTAACAGTCCATCTCAGCAAAACCCACCATTTATTTACACATTACTTCTGTTGCTTCAGAATTGTCACCTGATATTTTTATTTGGTCTTCCCAGTTCTTGCAGAAAAGAAAGAGCAATGAGATTATTTGCTTTCTCCATGCTGGTTATTTCTTCCAAACCTCTAGCACTTCCTTGCACTCATTTCTCTTACAGTTAGAGGAATCTTGTTCTATTTAGTCTTTATTTAGTAGTATTCTCTGTCTCCCTTTTTGAATCACAGATTCATTTAGGCTGAAAAGGACACCTGGAGGCCTCTGGTCCAACTGCCTGCTCAAAGCAGGGAGAACATCAAAGATCGGGTTGCTGTTCAACCTGGTTTTACCTGTCCTGTGTTCCACCCCTCCAGTTTTTATGACTCAGGGTGCTGTGGCAGACAGCGCTGGAGGCATTGCTAAAGTCAGGGTAAAGTCAGGATAAATGATATTCATCACTCCCTGGTTTCCCTTCACCCGCAGAGCCGACTGTCTCACCACAGAGAGCTATCAGGGTGCTCGGGCATAGCCCGCCTTTGGTAAACCCATGTTGGCTGTCCCCAAGTCTGTGACACACCTGGGGCTGTCTGCCAGTAGGATTTGTTCCATCCCCTCTCGGCGGGATGTCCCTGGTCGTCCCTCTCGCCTGCTCCAAGACGGGGCCACGCTTGCCTACACCATCGCCCTGAAAACTGCCCCGGCTGCTGGGACTTTGTGGTGAAGCTGGAGAGTGGCATTGCACTGACACTGGCACCTTTGGATTCATCTTGTCATATGTCTGCATGATAACATCATGTTTCTTTTAACAATTTCTGGCAGGGCACTTTCTTTTTGGCAGCTTAGGAGCACTGAGTTGACATTTTCTTACTTCTATTATAACTCCAGGTTGTCATTCCTGAGCAGCAGCGATCGATTCTCACAGCTCATCAGGGTCTCTGTACCACTCAGAGGGTTTCCTGAGGGACAGCACACCCCACCCCACCCCCAGGCAAGGTCTGTGGGTCTGTCTGCTGCTGAGGTTTGGTAACTGGGTGCATCAGGGTGCATGGTGGCTTGGGGCCAGGGTGACAGCTCCATTCCCAATAACTGCTTTCACAATGTGGTCAGAGAGTTCTTCCCAGCTCCTGTCAGTTTGGGTGGTTGCAGCGTGTGCCTTGCTCATGCTGACAGAATAAGCTCTGTGATTTATTATAATAGTTTTAAGCACCCAGAAGTGCTTGCTGTCCTGTAGAATACCTGAAAATTGTGCTGTTACTCATGTCAGAGAGATCCAGCCTGACCTGGCTATCTAACAAACCTGAGTGGGACACATCAGGTGAATATGGAGGAAACCAGTGTGCTGCTCAGGTGAAAACTTGCCTGTTGTCCGGCCGTGGCATGCTTCCTGTTAATCACTTACACTAATTGACTGTGGCAGTCAATGAGAAACTCTCCTATTTTCAGACAGCAGTGCTTTAGGAGGTTACCTCACTTCAGAAAAAAGTGATGAATATTCAGCTTGAAGTAATCATGAACTGCATTAGCAGACTTTCTCAAGCAGAGCAGGGAGCATCCTGTGGCATGGAGCAGGTTTAAACACTTTGCATGGCACAAGAAGAACTCATATTATTTTCTGCTTAAGACTTTTCCACTCTTTTATTTCCCTTTGACCAGCATTGCATGTCTTTTAACAGAACAGGATTAATAAAGACTTCAACATTTAAAACCCGTAAAGCTGAGTCCCTGCTGCGGGACGGCAGCCTGAGGAGAAGCAGAGGTGTGATGGAGCTGTGCTCTGAGGAGCTGAGGGATGTGATGGAGCTGTGCTCTGAGGAGCTGAGGGATGTGATGGAGCTGTGCTCTGAGGAGCTGAGGGATGTGATGGAGCTGTGCTCTGAGGTGCTGAAGGATGTGATGGAGCTGTCAGGACTGGAGCAACCCAGGGAAGGAAGTGGAAAGAGATGAGAGCAAAAAGAGCCAGCATTGTGTCATGGTACTTGGGAGGGGTTTGCCAGTTTCAGACACCTCAGGGGTATATAGTTCTGTTATATCCATATGGCAGATGGCTTATCTGTACCATCACATGAATAGTTTTCTTCCCAGTTTTGTGACCTTTTATGCAAATACAGTTTTCCACAGATTTATCCAGAAATCCATTGTCACCTGCTCCCCTGAGTGCTGAGAGGCTCTCAGCTGAGCAGAGCTGTCTTCCGTGGTGCCACAACACTGCTTGTCTGCGCAGCCATAAAACAATTTAGTTTTCTTCTGTATATTGGGAGAGAAAAATGTCCCTGCTGCAGGGTGTTTTCAGGACTGACTTTCAATTTGCCAGTCACTCAGTTGTCTTTGTTCTTGATTCTCTGTTTCCATTCTTCATCCTGTTCACACAGTGCTTTGTCTTTTTTTTCCACAGCACTGATGAGAGGAAAATTCTTCACAAGGCGGTGCTTTTCCCTGCAGATGTGTTGCTGTTCCATCTTCTAACAGCTGCAACATCAGCCTTTGTCATCCTATGGCATCCAGGATGTTTTTCACTCTAGTCAAGACACTGATAATAGTAATTATGATCATAATATAGTGATGATGATAGCAATAATAAATGATGAGGAGTTGCTTTTTAAACAAAGCTTTTGATTTTTTTGTTGTTGTTGTTATTCTATAGAAAGTAGTCTGAGAATATAATAAAACAACTTAATAAAAAAATTATAAGTAAAACTAAAATGGTAATGTAGTTGTTCCTAATGGCTATAAAAAGATTCAAAATTAATGCAACAATTCAAAAGTGAGAACAAACAAACAGACAAAACATCCTAGATGGCCTGTCTGTGCTTTGTGAAGAGGCCCTACTGATTCTGAGGAGCTCTGTCCCTGCGGTCACAAGGTCAGCCCTGTGGTTATGGGTGCTGGAAGGGCACCCACCAGCCCCCTGACCGCCCCTTGACAGGGGCTCCCTGCCCATCCCCATGGTATCACAATGTTACTATAAGTCGGCAAATATAAACAAGCTCTCTAAAGCTTGTTTAGGAATTTTAGAAAGCAAACATTCTCTATTCACAGCACTGGACGCATGGTAGTTGGCACCTCAAAGCACACATGCCTGTTGCAGGACAGCTCCTCGTTATATTATCAGGTCACACACACACATGCACTACATTTCCCAGGATCATTGTGCATATTCCAGTGATTTCCTGGAACATATTAACATATTTGCATATTGATTATGCATGCACACTCAGTCTCTTGGGGTCTTCTGTGGTGGTCTCAGGTGGTCTTTGGGGGGGTCTCTCATGGGTGTCCTGTAGTTGCAGTGTTTTCTGGGGCATGCGCAGTTTTAGAGAAGGTCCATACCAAGGCTCATCTTGCCCTGTACGCTGTGGTTTGTTGACTATTAACTCCCTAGATCCTGTTTTAACAGACACTATGGTATTACGTTAAAGTTACTTTTTAACAACCCTTTTCTCACTTGGTAACTAAGGTAGAACAAGCAGAGAGGAGCAAAAACAAAGCAAGAGGGCTGTGCATCAACAGGGTGCTGCTGTCAGGGGTGGTGGGGTGGGTCTGGGATCTCAGCTCACCTGCTCTTGGGAGCTGGAGGGTCGGGAAGAGCATGCCAAGGGCTCAGAGTGGAGCAGTAATTAACAGTAAGGTTTCATTAGCACTCATCGTGCTGTGTTCCTTCCTCAGATGCTGCGCTTGGTCCTCAGTGAGGTTCCCCTGGGTGGGATATTATATTTATTATGTCATGACTTTTCTGGGGTTTGTTTTATCCATTTCTTGTCTCTGAGCTTCATCATCCTATGCCACAGTGATCCTTGTGACTCATTTCTTGGAGGCAGCACTCTGCCGTGTCATGAGTAAAATAGTTACCAGGGAACCAGCAAAGCCTGCCCAGAGCTCGGCTGGGGGAAGCACATGGCCCATGCTCCCCTGGACCCCCAGGGCCGAGGGACCCCCAGCTCATGGACCGTGTGCCAGCAGGCACTGGGATACACCTCCCTTTGCTGTCCCTTAAAATGATGTAAAGCGATTTGTTGAAAAAGGAACAAGGATTGGTCATTGACACACGCAGGGGTTAATCTTTCCCTGCTAGCTTGTGAATGATGGACACAAATTTTGGTCTGGCAAAGGAAGTAGAAAAATGCTCCCATTCTCATTATGCAATTATCAGATGTGTTGTGAAAGAAAATCCTGCCTCCCATCTTGAATCCTGATAAGAATTCCATCAGAGGTAAGTGGCTTTGCAACAGCCATTCTCACAAGCTTGCCATTCTCACTGGTTTTATCTGTTTGCATCGAGGTTTTATGATCTGCCCTTTCTCTAACATTCCCATCTTGTTCAATGGCTTTTAGCCAAGTTGGTTAATAATTTCTGTTAACTTCCTTTTAGCCTGAGCAATTTTAGCTCCCCTGAATGCCTTGTTGTTTCCCATTAAGACACTAGCTGCTATTGGTGAAAGATGACTGATTGCAGGAGCTGTAGGCAGACCCCATGCTGATTAACAAGCCACTTGAAAATAATATGCTCTTTAGCCATTAGAATTATTAATAGCAGCTTTACTTTCCTTTCTCAGGCATTTAACACTCTGGGATTTAAAGATTTAGCCAATCGAGAGAATGAAACTTTTAGCTCATAGTGGACTTCAAACTGAGTCTCTGGCTGGAACGGGGCTACGTGCTCGTTTTCTCTTCAAGACCCCATAGCGTTTGGTATTTCAGTAGAAGCTTAATTGCTAAAACTGTTCTTTTCCTGACAACCTGCAGCAAGACTGACTGCTAAGGGGAGGGGTTTATGCAGCTGTAACGGAATGGATGCGCCACCTTCACATCACCGACCTGGCAGGTTCTCTGCTGCCTTTGACAAGTCCCAGAGCAGCTCCCATTCACCATCTGTAAATCCAAGGAAAGATCTTTCCTTGGCTACTGCTCTTTCCCAGGGCTAATGGCATCTCTCTGTGTTTGAATTGCCATGTGCAGATCCTCTTCCAGTATACCAGTGTCACCTGGAAGAACGATGTGGATTTAAACACTTGGAGAGATCTTTCTCTTCCTCTCCAGTGAATAAAATTTTGCTTTACGTTTATGCCAGTAGCATGTTGTTTTGCTGCTCATCTCCACTGAAAGTTGATAGAAATTTTGCATACATTATGCTCAAATTATCGTTCACCTCATTTCAGCCGTGCCAAGTGGAGCTGATACACTGCGGTACGGCAGCGTCGAGCATTGCCAGTAGGAGCCTGGTCACAGAGGCAGCAGACATTTCCAACTGGGATCTTCATTCTGCCTGTTTTTTGTGGGTTCTTTACCTTGTAAGACCGAGTATTAATAATTAATATTTCCAGTTTGTAGATTAATGGGCAACTGGGATAGAGTAAGACCTCATGGCTCTTCCTGGGTGCTCTGTCCACCCCCACGCAGATCTGTAATGCTGTCGAGCAAAACAAAGCTGCAGCCAACACGTAGGATGTTCTTTCCTTCTCTTTTTTTAAAACCTCTTTTTTTTTTTTTTTTTTTTTTTTTTTTAGAAAAATGCCCCTCTATCCACCGTACCAAAGGGCAACGGGTAAGGCTGTATTTCAGCCTCTCCTGGAGAAGGTGGTTATTAGTGTTAAGAAGGAGGTTCCTGGAATGAGAGCACAGCAACCCACTGTGTTGATGCTGTTAAACTACTGAAGCTCTTTCATGTGTGAGAAGAAAACATATTCCCTGGCAAAGGCACAGTCTTGCAGTGTTGAGCAACATCCACATGTGAAGTGTTTGCTCAGGACAGAGCAGGACTGGTCCTGTGCTGTGAATGTGATCCAGGCCCAGCCTGGCCTCCAAGTCCTGTTTGCAGCAATTAAGCCAATTCCCTCCAGATTTTAAAAATATTTCACTGTACTCTCGAACTGTGACACTTTTCAGGCAGCCCAGTAAGTGAAAATAATGTAATACTGTTTTATTTGATTAATTTCTTTTTCTGCTGACTACTGGGAATATCACTACATGTTTAAAATATTGACGTTTAGATTGTATTTAGCTGCAGAGTCTTTATATATCTTTCTGAAAATTTAGTGGTAAAATAATGTCTACCTAGCATTTAATAATTATGGATACAACAATGAATCTTCCTTTAAGAAGATGGCTAGGTTCCATGTACTAGAAAAAAAGAGAATGAGAGACAAGCAGAAGAATATGTTCCCCTCCAAGACTTCTGCCGGCAGCAGCGATGTCCTCAGGAGGGGGAAGCCGAGAAGGAAGATCAGGTTTTGCACTGAGCTGGCTGCAGCTGCGCAGGGATCAGCTGCTCCCAAGACTGTCTTGCACAAAGGGAATCTGCCACCGTCTCATCTCAATTCCACCAACTGAAAGCAGCCTCAGAGCTTTCATCAGACAATTCTGCTTTCTGCCACCTGGAAGCAGTAATTTGAGAAAACATAAAATCTCCAAAGGAAAGTGCTGTCTGAAATTCCACTGGCCGGGGATGAACGGAGGTTGTCTCTCAATACAGCAGAAAATACTTTGAAAAGATCCTCCCAGATTCAGGTGTCTGTGCCTGCCGATGGCTTGATGTGAAGTGCCGGCCGCTGGAAATGAGTTCAGTTCCTGGGGATTAGAGGCTCAGCAGGGATGAGACTCGAGGCTTTCCTACAGCTCGGGCTTGCTGCTCTCCACCTGGTTTGCTCCTCTTTTACACACCCAGACTCAGCTGTCCTGCAGTAATGGAGCACTCTCTCTGTCAGCTCCCACTCGAGTGCCTGACCCCGCCATGCACAGTCGTATTAAGAGCCATCGAGGTTGCTTTATCTACCAGCAGAGACACAGCTGGTATCTCAGCTGTAAAAATCTGTGATTTGTCTTTGCCCGTTTCTTCCATTTTATGTAATGCATAAGAAGGGTACAAATGCTCAGTGGCAGAGATGTTAACGAGCTTCCAAATTCTTTGCTACTTCTGTGCTGGATAAATGTGGAGTAATCACTGTAATCCTTCCATGGAAAATTAAAGCAATGTAAATGCCACCAAAACTCAGAAAGCTCGGGGTTTACAACTTTGATCTATTTACAAGTACTCTTCAAAACAGTTTAGAGGAAATAATGGTGATATGCACACTCCACATAGTCATTATAATAAGGAAATTGTCCAACAAACCATTCATCAGAAATTGCTGTGAGTGAATGATGACTCCCTTCAGGAAAATCAGAAACATGCTGAGTTATAGGCACTGTCTAGAAATGAGGAACAAAATGAACTGGAACGAAGCAAGCCACGAGATTGCTAGTGGAAGTGTTAAAATATTATAGCTGTGGGCTCAGCACAAGGAAAGTGTCCCCGTTCCATTAAAACGTTCTGGCTGGAGGTCTGGGCGCAAGTTTCCTTAACAAGTATCTTACGCCCAGGCTGGTGTTTTCTGATCGATGCAGGCAACTACACGTCTGCGGATGTGACTTGAACAACGTGCAAGGTGTTAAAGTGATTTAGAAGAAAAGGATAATTAAAGACATGGATTTAACAGGCAGCATGCATTTGCTGGAGGTAAGTCATACCCAACAAAGCTGAGAGCTGATTTGCTAGGCAAAGGACACCCTCAAAGTCGCATGTCACTGAAAATCCTTAATGAACCTGATACGCAGCCACATCGGAAATAAATTTGTGTTACTCCAAAAGACAGATGTTAGCAGAGAAAGGATGTTTAGCAGGGAGTATTGTAAGGGAGAATGTCAGGATCCAGTACATTTCCTTTTACTTTTTCATGAAAGATACTGGTAAAATATTCTGGCTGTGCTAATTAAATTTTTCAATAGCAAAAACTTCTGAGCTCTTTCCAGTACAGAGAAAGCTTGGGACAATCTCAAAAGGTGGCCTTGAGTATTGAAGCTGTCAGCATGATGCCACAGGCTGGAATCTTTGGTTATTTATACTGACAAAAATACAGTGGTTTTGGAAATATATTAAGTTTACGAACGTATATATTAAATATAGAAATATATAATAATTATATATGCCTATGTAACGCACATATAATATATACATCCCTGAGGATGGACATCCCGTGGCATCTCCAGGGCTCTGGACTAGCATTTTATCACCTGACCGGTCAGAAGGGTTTCCCAGTGCCAGATCGTTCCTGGCTCTGAATCAGCGGGTGTCCCATGTCCCAGCCCTGCAGCACCCCGAGGGGGCTGGAGAGCACAGTGAGATGGTTCTTCTGTCTGGCATCTGCTTGTGCAGCATTGCTTCTCCCTACCCAGGGTCCATCACGCCTCTAAGTGCTTCAAAATAGGAGTTTTTTGTGTACTTGTTAACCTGTTAAAATATGTGCTATCACTAGGCTATTTGTGCTCCGGTTAAGCATTCATCCATTTCTGTAATCCACAGATAATATAAAGTGATAAAGGACAACTAATCCAAAATTGCTCTAACAGCTTTCTGATAGTCCAAGCTTACAGCTGGCACAGACCATAAAGATCCCTCTGGCTGCTTCATGTGTCTTTGACAACGCTATTTAGAGGATGGGCTGTACTGAAAAAACATTACATCCTGTGTACAAGATGTTACTCTTCAGAACAGATCACTTCTTGAAGTTTCAATTAGTATACCACATCTCCAGGTAAATTAAAAAGAACTCATTGGAACGTCAGCATATTTTGCCATGAAATTTACTGCAGCTTTTCACAGAAAATAGCATTCCGCAGCTCTCGTTCTCTGTGCCTTTCTTTTAGCTCTCCTTCATCAATCATTTGGAGCTGGTGATACATTTCCATTGAAAATCATATTGTGATACTGTGTAGGGTGACAGATGCAATTTGGCACAACACGACTCATCAGCTGAGGAAACAGCGAGGAGCGATTCCCTGAAACTGCGGTTTCGAGAACCAAGCAATTACTGCAGCAAAGCCGCTGCTCAGAAATTAAACCACCTTGACTATCCCCAAGTAAATTTCAGAGGAGATCACACTGGGGCTTGCTCAGAGTCAAAATCTTTATTTCAGGGCACTGAAATAAAGTAGCGGTCCCACCCATAGTGATCAGCCCATCTCTTACTTATTGTAGCCCAGATGTTATGTGGAGATCCTCCAACAAAACAAATTGATAAGTGCTCTTTGTGACTCCTCTTTGTGTCACCTTTTCATGCCAAATGTAAAAAAATTTAAAAAAGAAAAGTATAAGCTGCAGAGCAAACAGTTGCTCTATTCAGTGGTAACAGTGACTCAGAAAAGGAGATTGCCTTTTGCTTTAACTTCTGGACATTACTGTGATAGCAAGAAACCCAGAGCAAGGCTGCCCAGCCCTCACCCACCCTGCCGAGACTGGACGTCCCTCCCCATGTCCTTCTGCCCCTCCCCTGTCCCCATGTCCCACAGGGACAGGCTTCATGGCAACACCCTCTCTTTTTATCTGATAACTCATTCAAGATCTAAAAACTCTGTGTGGAGAAGGCACCCTATATTTATTTTTATTCTTTGATATCAGCTTTTGAATGTAAGGATTTTCACTCAGCCCACAGCATTGACACACGTTACCAACTAATAAAGTGTGGCGTTTATTGCCCAAAATGAAGGTTGTGTTGAGTTATGGAAGCATAAAATATATATATACACCTGAAAACATGAGAGGGGCTGTCATAAAGGAAATAACTACGCTGTCTTAAGGGTGCACTTACAGGCTGGAACAGCTGTAACATTGATCTTGAATATTCTACATGCAAGTTAATTTTGCTTGTTGTGGTTCAGCATAATCTAAAGCTGAAAAGGCACCGGGAAGTGAGACCTTTAAAACAATCTTCTGTGCCAGATAAGACAGTCCTCTCCAGAATTACAGCTGCTGTGCAAGAATGTGAGGAGCAGGACACGAGCTGCGGCTGACGCTGTGTCTCAGAGCCGGTGATGCCGGGGTGACGCCAGGCACGGCTGCTCGCCCACTGAGGGACACTGCCTGCCCAGGCGCCCACCACCGTGCCCTTGGCCTGCTGCTTCGCTTGGCTCTGCTCACTGCGTGACTCAGACCGCGGCCAGAAAATGTTACACTGGGAAGAAATATTTCCTGGCTCGCCATGGTTTTGGTGTTTTTGTTCTCAAGGTGCCCCTCAAGTGCTGGGTTCACTGTTGGGCCCCTCATTCCAAGAAGGACATGGAGGTGCTGGAGTGTGTCCAGAGAAGGGCAACGGAGCTGGGGAAGGGTCTGGAGCACAAGTGTGCTGAGTTCCCGGCTGAGGGAACTGGGGGTGTTGAGCCTGGAGAAAAGGAGACTGAGGGGAGACCTTCTGGCTCTGTCCAAGTCCCTGAAAGGAGGGTGGAGAGAGGTGGGGGTGGGTCTGTTCAACCAAGGAACAAGTGACAGGACCAGAGGAAATGGCCTCAAGTTGTACCAAGGGCAGTTGAGACTGGATCTGAGGAAAAACTTTTTCACTAAAAGGGTAGTCAAGTATTGAAACAGGATGTCCAGGGAGGTGGTGGAGTCACCTTCCCTGGTGGGATTCAACAGACGGGCAGATGAGGTGCTCAGGGACATGGGTTAGAGATGGGATTGGCAGTGTTTGGTTTATGGTTGAACTCAATGATCTTACAGGGCTTTTCCAACCACTATGATACTGTGACTATTTCAGACTTAGTCCTGACTACGATCAGGGCTAGACTCAAACCCCACCTGACCTCAAGTCGATGTGGAAGCTGGTTTGTGCCTGTTCTCAGTCAAAGCTGCCCTTCCATTTGTTTTCTTTTTACCATGTGAATGATTGTCACCCAGGCTGTTCACAGCAGCACCGACCTCCCCCTTCCACTCTCCCCATGTCTGCACGGTAGCCCCAACCACCCAGCTCCCACCAGCTGCCGGGGGACATATCTCAGCCTCAGGTGGGCAGGGGCCATGGGGACCCTTCCCAGCCACAGGGTGCCCCGGTGCTGGGTCATAATGGGGTCTGGCAGGATGTGGTGTGTGTCCCACCCACAGGACATGGTTCCCCTACCCCCAGTGCCTCGGTCACCCGAAGGAGGGGACAATCGAATGGTCATGGTCATATAATTGAAGGAAGTGCTCCCGTCAGTAAGACTGATGCTAAAATACTCCCTAGCTTGAGAAGTATTTTACTGGTTTAAGGAAAAAAGAAAAAAAAAAAAAAAGGTGGAGATGAACAGTAGTTCTTTTGGTTGGGTTTACACTTGTGCTCAGCTGCGGCTAAGGTTCCTTCTCGTGGAAACTCTGAATTAACAGTTCAGATTCAGTTCTGATAATAAAGTTTTTAAAATAAAAGAATTATTCAAACCATTCCTGGTGCAGGTTCAGCTCAGCTTCCTAAGAAGCCTTTTGTACAAAATCATGTATGGAGGAATACCAAAGATTTTATTTTCCCAGCAGAATACACTGTACAAAGCAGTCCTGAAAGCCTCCCACACCTGTGAGCTCACGCAGGAAATCTCAGCCGCCTACAGAAGGTGCACAACAAGGACAGGTACCGGTTTGACCCTTGCACATTTGGAAATGGGAAAGGATTCACTGAACATTTCCTCCAGAGAAAAGGAGGCCAGCGTGCCTTTCACAGACCTGTTTTATTTCTGAATTACGGTGCAGCAGGAAGTGACCCAGCATCCCAGCATTTGCTTTAAGATATCAGAGATGTATTTTCCCTTCAGTGCTGTGTGAAATTTCAGGTTCTCCTTTTCCTGTTCACCTTGTGTAAAGCTATTATTAGCCGCTGTCTACCAAAGCTCTTTTAACGTGCTTCAGAGATAATAGGAGTTTCTTCCCCAGTACACTGAATTCTAAGGTTCACCGACTATTTTTGGCAGAGTATTCAAGAATATGATTTCATTTTTTTTTTTCTTAAAGAGTTAAGCAAGAACATATAGATAAAATATATATAACATATAGTTGACATTGAGCTAATCTTAACACTTTCTCTACACTTCTCAGCACCATTTTTTTTTTTCTTCTGAAATCTGGTTTCTGAGACCTGTCAGGCTGGGAGCCAGGTGTGGGTGAGAGGCAGGAGGAATGGCACCCCGACAGCGTACACACTGCGCTGCGGGGCTGGCAGGGCACAGCAGAGCTTGATCAGCTCAGCCTTTCACATTTTACAGTCTTGAAGGGCTGGAAACAATCCATAAAATAAATAATTCATCTGAGAACTTTTTAGAGATAGATCTTCAGTTGTTTTTATTAATTCTAAAACAAAAAAACAAAAAAAGATAAATTAAAGAAATTTGCTCATCAGCATAGGATTGCCATTCCTGTGCTCAGGAGCCTTTGCCAGGGAGGCAGGACACCCATTTCCACATCAGCGCAGGTCTCCAGGACTGTCAGAGTCTATCGTTCCCAGTGATACCTTCTTTTATCACAGCCAGAGCCATGTAGTCACTCAGCGTGGAGATCTGTTCCTCAGTCTGCACGCGGTGCTCAGCTCTGTCAAAGGATCTTGGCTGGAGAAAGTTGTTTTTGATTTTTACATTAATAGTATCAGCCAGAGCTTGAACACACTGACTCAGTGGGCTCATTTTTCATCATTCTAATTCCTTTGCAGAAATTCTGATAACGACGGTTTCTTCTGAGCAGGAGGAGGGGGGCTGGAGGGGAAATGGCATCTGTGCTCTGTACACATCCTAAATTACTCTTTCTGAAGGCAAGTGATGAAATAAGACCATCAGCATATGCACAGTCCAAATGAGCATAAGCAACAAATGCTTAACACTTCATGGTCATCTTTACGTCTGTATTGGTTGTACCCGGCTTGATTTTTAGAAAGATGTGAAGATCCATGTGCAAGAATACCACCCTAAGCATGGTAAATAGTTTAGCTTGAAGCTTAATTAAAAACTCCCAAGAACCAAGCACTTTTCTCAGCATGGTCCTAATTCATCAAGTGCATTGAAATAAATCAAAATATTTATTTCAAACTTGGAAACAGCCCCAGAAATCCTAAGCATTTCCGTAACTATGAAAACCAAAATTACATTTACATGCTTATAGTTTATCCAGACAATACTATGCAAGTTTGACCCAGTAGATCTTAAGACAGACACTGAGCAGTCTTCAATATGTCTGCTTTCTAGTAGAGAAAAAATGGAAATTTTTGATCAAGACAAATGACCAATATGGCAAGAAATGACCAAAAATACCAAACAGACACAAATCACTTTCAGAAATGCTAACTTCTCCTCTCCCCATTTTCTGATGCCCCGGGACAGTGAGTTGAAGCTGAAGCACACAAACCAAGGATGTGTTCACTCTGACCCTTGCACAAGCAGAACTCTCCCGTACAGCAGCTGCAGACCCGTCCCTCACAGAGAGCAGAGCCGCTGCCGATAGCCAGGGCAGCCCACGCACGCTCAGAACACGAGGCTAGGTCTGGGTTGTTGTCCAACGCCAGAAGCTATTTTTGGCCTAACATTTTATGTCTATTTTCCCCAAAACGTGTGACAATAGTTTTTTAATGGACTACCTTATCCTAATAACAGTAAATTTCCCCCCCCTTCCCCCTCATATTTGTCCAGTTCTGGTGATTTTATTCTTAAGAATAAAACTGCTTTAAAGACAAAGCTTTTGTCTTCTTCTGGCTGAAGAAATCAGTAGTACAAGTTGCTGGAAGCTCAGAATGCACTTTGAGGAGTTGCTGCTATATGAAGAGCCTGCTCCTCATCCCCTTGACATCAGCCCTTACCCACAGTTGGGGATGTGCCCGAGACAGACAGAAAACAGCACAGAGAGCTGAGGAGGTGACAGCAGGTCTGGGGACACACTGCGCAGGGATTACTTTGAGGTAACATCCCTGTAATTAACAGGATTAGTTTTGCATGTGTCGGCTTTCTATGAATATCCCAGCTAATGCACACATACATAGAATCACAGAATGCTGTGAGCTGGAAGGGACCCCCAAAGATCATCAGTCCAACTCCTGGCCCTGCACAGGACAATCCCAACATTCACACCATGCCCCTGAGGGCCTTGGCCAAATGCTGCTGGAATCTTGTCAGGCTTGGTGCCATGAGCACCTCCCTGGGGAGCCTGTTCCAGTGCTCCACCACCCTTTGCCTCAAGAACCAGGTGCTCATAGAAGCAAGAAATCTTCAATTAATATTGCAGAGTATTTTTGAGATGGGATATTCTGAATTAATAATCTTGAATATTCATATCTGGGAACTGCTCCTGAAAATCCTTTGGAACCTGATCTAAAATAAGTTAAAGGAGGGGTACGTGTTGCTTTCATAGAGGCACAAAGAAAAGGAATAGAAATGGCACTAATCTACCCTGAACAAGTCACATTTTGTAAGTACAGAAGTTATTGAAGACAGAAATTATCTAGCAAGAAAAGAATACTAGGAATATTTGAGGGAAGTGGCTTTATAACGGGAAATTTGAGAGCAAGGAACAATATGGAGATAAATATGTGTAATATAAAGGTTTCCATCAGCCTAAGTTGTTCTAAAAGCCTCCCAGTGTTACATGAATGTAGATTAAGTAACGATAGAAAAACATCTTTGGATATATTATTCCTGTAAGCTTTTTATGCATTATCCCTGCATCGTTCCGAGAAGGTTGTTGCAAGACGTGTCTGCTCATTTCCTCAGCTCTTTGTCGGCTCCCAAATAGATGTAACCCTGATTGAAGTCCTGGGTCACTC
>NW_010287747.1:28320-29931 GCF_000700745.2 Antrostomus carolinensis
TTTCAGCTAGGCTGTTGTCTCACTGAGCACTTTGTGCACAAAACGCTGCCACAGACAAACGATTCCAAAATGATTTTCTGACAAAGTATGTTTAGAGGGAGGATGTGAAAATTTGCTTTCACCAGAGCTGAGAGCAAGAGGAAATATCATAATAATTTTTCTGAAGATAAAAATGATTGGCAAATGTGGCATAATTAATTCTGCAAATGAGTCTAGAGTTACAGTATGTCCAGTCTGGCAAATTGTGGCACTCTCGGATCTCAGCTGAATTGTGGTTCTTGCCTCCTCCCAGCGTTAGAGCACACATTTGGGGTCAGACTGGAGTTCTCACCTCATTGTGTGAAGACTTCCTGAAATATAAATCTCGGGCTTCATCTCTGATCTCACTAATCAGAAACTTTTGATGGTGGGATGAAGCTGTCTTTGCAGGTTAATCATATTACTGTTTTATCTGGCAAGGCCCAGGCAACAGATGAGATCGAAAGAATTCCAGCAGATGAACACTTTGATCCAAACCCTTCTCTGTACTGGGAGAGCAGCCGTCAGAGGAGCTCCTTGTCCTGGGAGCCTGGCTGTGCCCATGGGGACCTCCCACTCCCCGCACCTTCATGTGCGGCAAAAGGGAGCCAGAGTAGGGTCGCAGGATGTTGTGCTCTCCCCTACACCTCAATTTTTTTTTTCCTCCTTAGGGCAGCTTCTCTGGTGCCAGCGAGAAGCTCCCAGGGATCCTGGTTCCAACTCACCCAACCCAGTGAAACCCTGACCAGCACCTCTGGGATGTGGCAGGGACAAGCTGGTGCCCTAGGGCTCTGAAGGTAGGTACAGAGTCCCAGAATTACCTGGATTGGAAAAACCCTTTAAGCTCAACAAGTCCCATCATGAACCCAACACTGACAAGTCCCCGACTAACCCATGTCCCTCAGCACTATGTCTACACGACTCTTCAACCCCTCCAGGGATGGGGACTCCACCACTGCCCTGGGCAACCCCTTCCAATGCCTCAGAACCCTTTCAGCAAAGAAATTCTTCCTCACATCCAATCTCAACTGCCCTGGCCACAACTTGAGGCCATTTCCTCTGGTCCTGTCACTTGTTCCTTGGTTGAACAGACCCACCCCCACCTCTCTCCACCCTCTTTTCAGGGAGTTGTAGAGAGCCAGAAGGTCTCCCCTCAGCCTCCTTTTCTCCAGGCTCAACAACCCCAGTTCCCTCAGTCAGGAACTCAGCACACTTGTGCTCCAGACCCTTCCCCAGCTCCATTGCCCTTCTCTGGACACGCTCCAGCACCTCCATGTCCTTCTTGGAGTCAGGGGCAAGCTCCCATGCCCAATAAGAGCATGTGACTTGCTACCAGCCCTCCCCATAGGGGAAACACAAAGCTGGATTCTGCATCAAAGCCAAAGTACGTCGATTTAGGTGGCCACCTCCTCCCCACCTCCTGGAAATGTATCTAAACACAACGACAGTCTGTATTTTCTCATTTGCTGGAATCAATAGCCCAGTGAACACGATGCACATGTCAATCATACGCCATTGAAGGGTGATGACAGGGATCGTCCTGAGAAAAGGCAGCATTCAGCAGCACGGTGTAAGGATCAATACATCTCTTTC
>NW_010287747.1:29953-49679 GCF_000700745.2 Antrostomus carolinensis
ATCTATTTCCCTAAAAAGAATAGAAGTGTATGACAGATGACAGGTTATTCACAAGAAAACAAAGAACGTAGTTTTAACACCAGCTGAATATTATTTGACCCCAAACTTCTGATTGGGGTCAAATATTATCAAGCCAGAGAATTCTAATGGAAAATTAAGTGGGTGCCTGGGAAGACATGGCTGAGGACCTGACCTGCAGAGACAGCAGCTGTGCTCTCAGTGGTGTTCCGGGAAAGAAGTGCCTGCAGCTGGAAGCTACAGCAAGGGCTGGTCAGGGAAGGTCTGGGGTCTCTGTGGGTGAGGAGGTCTTGGTGGGTCCCTGCTCCCCAGACCAGCTCCCAGGCACATCTAAAGTGAGGGCAAGAAACCCCCAAATCGGGTCTCAACTGGCTTCACTTTCTGGCTGCGAGACTCCAACATGCTTGACTTTGGCCAGGAGATTTGAGGAATTGCTATTAAAAGGTTAAAAGATTTATTTCAAAAAGTATCATGTTTTTGTTAATGATCAGAAAACAAAGTGAGGACAATGGAAGAACAGTGGGAGCAGTGAGATGATCCTCTCAAAGTGAGGTGATGTCCCAAGGACTCATTTTCTCCTTCCTGATCATCTTCTGACATCTTTGAGGGAGTGACACATCCATTCACAAAACTTAGTGTACTTTAGTTGGTGGCAACATCTGTTCAAGAAAAGAGATTCCCCTCACCAAGCTGCCCTATTATATCTTTCACTGATTGGAGCACAGAAAATCTAGAGCAGAGAAGGGACATGTTTCTATGGCAAACCTCCCCGCTGCCCCTGTGTGGGTTGTCCTCAGCACGAGGAGCTTCATCCCATCACACTGGTGTGCACAAACCTTCCCCCTGCAGCCAGTCCAACAGCGTCTAAGAACAGGGTTAAAACATGCTAACGCACTAAATAGCCAAACCCACCACATTCTTGTAGTGCTTGAGCCTGATGCTTTTGTTCCTCTCTACGTGCACCTCTGTGGAGCAACAGCACATTCCAGGTCCTGGCCTTGGGGACACAGGAGGCCCCTTCCAGCTCCCTCCGCTTTGTGCAGGAAGGTTAATACTGGTGAAAAGCTCGTGATTGTAGGAAGGAGGGCTGGATAAATCTTCCTCTTGTCACACCCACTCCTTAGGCTAATACCATGTCTGAAGATCATGTGTAGTGTTTAAAAAAAAATCCCAACAGCAAGCTAAGCCTGCATTCAGCTCTTGGCATGAGAGGATGCACATCCAGGGAATCCCCTACAACAGCACAGAAGATGCAGCAGATCCTCACAGGCAAGTTACACACAGCGACCACCACTGGAGGGGCAGCAGGAGCAAAGCAAGAGCAGAAACTCATCTACCCTGTTACTTAGGGAGAAACAAGGGGCTGACCTGGGGAAGTGTGTGTTTTAAAGTGAAAGGAAAGCTCAGAGAACTGCTGTGGGGAACTCCATGCCACCAGCCTCCAGAGCAACACTCGAGTCCAACCCGCAGGGAGTAGCTGGTGAAGCTGGGCAGGGCAAACATGTACCCCTTGTCGATGAAAGAGTCATACAAACCATCTTGTACCGGTGTGAGCACTGGTGAACCCAACACCTGGGCTGCTCTTACCTTCACTGGTAAGAAAAACAGATAATGGGACTCATCAAGGCAGAGCAGGGAACTTGCATCCCAAATTCTCCTTTGGAGAGAGAGTTCTTCCTTTGGAGAGCTCACAGGCTGGCAGTTGCCTTCGGGACCTGCTGGGCTTTGTGGAGGACTTTTTCAGTGTGCAGCCTCAGACCCTCTGTCAGCCTCAGTTTTCACTCATTCAGAATGGGCACTTTTTCTGCCTATGAAACTCAGTCTCAAAACCTTGTCTTTAAGCAAGTGTTGGAACTTTTTCAGCTCCCTAAGGGAACAGTTCACCTTTCTCACTTTTTCACTGTTTTTAGAAACACACTGCTATATTTTGTCTGAATTTCCATGCAATTTCACTGCACCTGAACTTGTATTTCTGTAATTAATTAATTATTTCATTAAAAATTTAGACCAGGTATTACCAGGAGGGGTAGAAATAGCTAAAAAAACCCCGACTTTTTTAGGGAGCATTGTTGATTAAATCTTTGCACCTGCTGCCGAGTTACAGGATTTTGTGGAGGTGGAGCGGGGAAGTTTTCTACACAGAACAGAGATGAGCTGGTGTTCACACACCGTCAGGGTTATTTATTTCATACCTCAGTCTGAGGGTGAGAAACACGACTGTGATCCATCAGCAATGTGGACAACAGACGCTGCTGAGCAATGTCAGCGCAGGGCGAGAGCCAGGCACAGCGGGGAGCTGGTCCTGTGTCCCTGGGCAAGTCCTCCTGACAGGAGGGAAGGGAAGGAAGACTCAGGCAGGGTCAGTGGTGCTTATTGGAGATATTTCTAACACCTAAAGCCTCTTTTGCATCAGCTGGCTGAACCACCCTGTGTTTTCCAAGGTGGTTTAAAGACAAGAGAGGAAGAGGGGTTTCCTGGACACTTCTACTCTGATTTGCAGAGTAAAAGACATCCAAAATTAAACTTCATCCTTCCTCACCTCCTGACCTCAGAAATCATCCAGGAGATGCAAACAAGAATGAGAAGCAGATGGTGAGAATGATTAAACATAATTGACAAAGATGAAGAGACACAAATATGAGAATAAATCATCAAGATTTACCACCAGTCCTTTTTTATTTATTACCTACAGACTACATGGTAAACTGAGGAAAAATTGGAACTATAGCTTGCACAGTTGTGATATTTAACTTTACTGTAAGAGTAGTTACTAATGAAAAAGTGAAATTAACTGCACACTAAAGGTTGCACTTGACTTAGATGAAGTGGATGTAGGCAAAGCATCTCTAGTACATCACTCAGTCCCAAGTACACAGTAATAGGAAATCAATTAATCTCCACCAATATTTGTTCTTTCTTGTGTGAAACAGTTTTGATTGACTTATTGTGAGTGGTCAGTCACTGCTCACTCCAGAAGAGCCTAACAGCTTTAACGAAGCACCAGTCTTTCAAAACTTATGGTGGAAAAGTGACACTGACAAATTTTGAAGCTGGATTACTTCGCATATATGATCAGCTAATGGAATTCCTTCCTCATCCCAGTTATTTAATTCCTGTCCTGTTATTTTTCCCCAATTAAGCAGTAGTCTTCTGACTTCAGCTGTGAGTCCAGGAGCAAGCATACATTGTCAGTTAGCAATAGAACAATTTGCAGACAAGAAAATCACTTTGGTACAGGTCACAGCCATCTAATCTATTTGATACTTTCTACAGGCATTAAAGTGTTTGAAATAAGTAAGAGCCATGCACAGTTCAGGGCAGACCCTCCACAGCAGACAAAATAGGGTAACAGAGGGTAACCTGGAGTTATTCCACTTGAGCTCGATGGAGAACCCATAGAGTAGGTGGGTACATGCTGGGGGTCCCTGCCAGCTGCAGGAAACACACTCATTCTCTTCCAGGCAGCAATGAGCATATAGAGCAAAAAATCAAAATTAAGTTTTTTGACTTCTGATAAAATAAAAAAAATAATGGGCTCACATCTGTTGGTCACTTGAGGACTTCACATCAGCCTGAGCAATCAGAGCAGGAGATGACTGAGCAAGCAGGGAAGCTCCCCCAGACCGCATTTGTTTTCTTTTGTGTGTTAACTTTCTCAGATCATTCCAAACATCACTGAGCTTTGTGGTCTCAAACAAACAAGATTTTGGTATGTAAGGAGAAGATAAATCCAATTACTGCTACCTGCACCACAGCCCACGGAGAAATAGCTGTGGAAGAGATCTGAGCAGGAGGAAGAGCAGGCAAGCTTGTCTTCTTACCTTTGGAGGAATGAGATGCCAGTGAAGGCTCAGTGCTCCACCAGACAATGGAGCTGTTGAGGACACAGCAGTAGTAACTGCCAGAGAGATGTCCCCTGGGCTGCACAGGAATTCCATCATCAGGGCAGAGAGCAAAGGAGTTGGGCTAGCTTTGAATCAGGCATTTATACCTTCCCAGCTCACCAGTGCTCATGACTTTCACCTGCATCACCTGCAGCCTGGTTCCCACCTGAGCCAAAGCCTCTCCACTGTGAAGGGTAGTAGGACTCCTGTTAGAAACACATGAACCATTTCTCCAAAGCTAGTATAATTAGGCGACTTTGAAGCACAAAGTCAGAGGTTTCACGATTATGATGATGAAAGTGGGAGTACTGCACAGCCGCTCAGCTCAGAGTGAGGGAAGCTTGTCTGAAGCTCTGTTATACCTTTCTAATGGCATTGGGTTGGTTTGGGTTTTTTTGTTGTTTTTTTGTTTGTTTGTTTGTTTTGGTTTTTTTTGGCTCCAAGTCCATCTGTATTGATTAAGTCCTTCGGCTTTATCTCCCAGGCGTTATCACTGTTTAGGAGGTCTGTGCTGGAAGACCAACGCTGTGGTTATGAACAGGAAAGAGACATACAGCTTCACAGTAGATCCATTAGCCCATTTCTACATTTGTGACAGAAACATTAAAAAAACCACTAAATAATTCAGCCCCCAACAGTTGTGAGCATCCCCTAGCTCCCAGCCCATCTTTCCCAATGGAAAGCATGTGGTTATTTCTCAGTGTTAGGAATTGGATAAAGTGATCCGGGTTCCTCAAGCGGGAGGAGTGATCAGAACAGCTAGGAGAAGCTGCAGCAATACAGGACAAAACGAGTTAACTTTTCCAGGAGACAACTTAGCAATGGCAGAAATCACAAATGGCAAAGTATTTTTGTGAAGAGTCAGCTCCATGGTTTTCAGCAGTGACTTGTTCTGAAGATGATCTCTGCAGATGCTGCAAAGTTAAAGACTTCATACAAATGACAGGAGAGAAAGTCAGTAGTCAAACACCTTATAAAGATGCCTCAAGACAGGAGGATGATGGCAGGAATCAAAAAACCCAAACCTTCTGTAAAGGTTAATTAAAATATTAATAATGCAAGGTTTCAATTATTCATGCATAAATAAAAAGATGTTTAATGATAGACACACATTGAGCATTAGTACGGTGGACGTGACATTGGGATAGAGAAGGAACAAAGGAGAGCTTTGACTCTCAGCACAGAAAATTACAGTGGAGTGCAGAAAAAGTTGGACGAGGCAATGGGGTGAGAGGGGACCGCAAGTGCACAGGGAGAGACACCGTGAGGTGGGGGCTGCCATCCAGGGGGCTCCTGGTCTGGCCAGTTACTGCCTGCAGCAGCTGTGGTGGTCTCCATCCCTCCAACACCTCCAGGCTCTGGGGCCAGGAGGAACGTTGGCCTGTGGTCCAAGGGTGGCTCTGCCAGCACATATGAGGGGCACAGGCGGGCAGGACCATACAGGCGTGGGGACACTTCCCTCTGTGTTTCAGAACGGCTTCTGCTGCTGTTCTTCTCCTGGATCTTAGTTGAGCCAGAGCTGGTTCTTTTCAGCAGCCAGAACAGTTCTGGGGTTTGGTTTCAGATGGGATTTGTTAGGAGAGAAACGTTGATCACATACTGATGTTTTCATTTATCACTGGAAGTTGAAGGACTTCATGTTTTGCTGGTCTGCAGGTGCAAGATCTTGGGGGGGGGGGGGGGAAAGGAAAATTGAAATGAATCAGCTGAACCGACATTTGGCTCTGCCAATGGGCTATTCCATCTCCTGTCCCCCATGGGCAGGAGATTCATGAGGGGCTCTTCCTCTCTTACTCTCTCTGGCTTTGGCTCGGGCTCTGGCTCTCCTGGGATTGCGGCTTCAGCTCGGGATTGTCGCTCCTCCAGGATCGTGATCTGGGAACAGGCTGGGTTTGGTCGGTGGGTGGTGAACAATGGCATTGGGTCACTCATTTGCATATTTTATTATTGTTATAATTGTTATTTTAATATCATTGTTATTTTAAGTTTTATTTTATTTCCATGATTAAATGGTTCTTCTCTCCCCTTACAAGTCTCCTTACCCTTGCACTCCAATCCTCTCCCCTCTCCCCTGGGATGGGGGGCAGTGATCAAGCAGCTGGGTTTAGCTGTATCCAAGTGGAACCACCACAGTTCTGAAGGGCTTGTGACAGCGGATGGAGCCACGCTCCAGCCTCTGCAATGCTGTGGAACTGCCACAGTGAATGCACACCAAAAATAATGGGGTTTATGCTCATCTCTCAAAGAACCACAGAATCTCATTTTCATAGATTAATATTTGTCATGTCTCAGATGTTCTTAATTTCTTGTCATAAATGACTGTAATTGCCAATGTTTATTTGCATTGTTATTTAAAAAATTAACCAAATTACTAAGAAAAGCATGCTATGAAGCACCTTCCTTTGTTTTGGTAGCCACCATATTTGATCTCCAAATACACAGTTCTTGTGCAGTAACAACTGAAAAATCTCATAATATATTTTCATCCTTATTTTCTACAGATCATAGAATTTTAGAATCATAGAGCAACCCAGCTTGGAAGGAACTTCAAAAGATCACCTTGTCCAGTCTTTTGTGGGAAAGGGAGCCTAGATGAGATTTTCTAGCACCCTGTCCAGCCACATGTTGAAAAACTCCAGTGATGGGGACTTCACCAAGTCCCTGGGGAGGTTGTTCCAGTGAATGATTGTTCTCACTGTAAAAAAATTCTTACTTATATTGAGATGAAACTTCTCCTGGTGTAACTTGTACCCACTGCCCCTTGTATTCTTCATGTGGCTCCTTGTGAAGAGAGAGCCTCCATTCTGTTGGGAGCCGCCCTTTATGTACTGGAATGCTGTGATGAGATCCCCCCTGAACCTTCTCCTCTCCAGGGAGAAAAGACCTATCTGCTTCAGTCTTTCCTCACAGGACAGGTTCTCCAGGCCTTTGGTCATCTTCATGACCCTCCCTCGGACCCTCCCCAGTCTGTCCACTTCTTTCTTTAGCTGTGGGGACCAGAACTGGACTATAGAACTGCATATGGCCAGTGAGGCTGGGGTCAGGCAAGCCGATGCTGCTCTCCAACCTGAAGCCCATGATGTCCTTAGCACAATGCTGCCAGGTTTGTCATCTGTAATTTGTGTTTGCTGTGACCTCCTGGACCATGTGCCCAGAGCCTGACTTACAGCTACTGGCTCTGGACACACACCTTGCCCTGCTGACATGTCTTTCTCTGTACGTGCCTTCGCTGCAGCACGTCTGTGAAAACACTTTGTTTCTGTGCGGCCATAATTATGTTCTCAGTTTCTCTCTTTAAGGTGCCTTTGACAAGTCATCTATATTTTGCCTGCTTTCATGAGCTTCTACAGTGAAAGAAAGTTGGCAGGCAATTCTCAACAACCCTACTTGTCTCTTGTCTGTCTGATGATTGATTTCCAGTGGGAGTAAGTTTTGATATTAGAAAAGATCCAGACTATTATTATGGAACATTTGAGTTGTGTAATGGAAGTATCTGTCTGACAAATCCAGAAAGATCTCTGAGCAAAAGGCTCAAAGAAATTCTGGATCATGTATAAAACATTGTCCAGTGTGTTGCCTCTAACATCAACCAGAGAATGGAGAGAAGCCACAACGCTGGGAGAGTACAGCCAGCTTGAGGAAAAAAGAGGTGCAAATGGAATATTTCAAAAAGTCAGGAAAAATATTAGGTTCTGTGAAGACTGAAAGATGCGATAGACAATGGGATGAAAAGGACCAATCCTGACCTATATATCCAGGCAAAATCCCTACTGACAGAGAGGAAAAATGGTGCCTCTGGCCTGCAACTGATGTCAAGACTTTGGGTTGACAGAGTTAGATGAATGCTGCTGAAAGGGAAAAAAAAGTCACACAAAAGCAGTGGAGTCTGGGAACTCGCTTCAGCCGTATCAGCAGCTCGTTTGTGTTCAGCCTGGGGTCCAGCTGTGGCTGGGGGACAGACAGACTAAAACATCCCATTGGTGACAAGACATTTGTGATTATAGAATCATAGAATTGTTTGGTTGGAAAAGATCTCTGAGATCATTGAGTCCAACCATACCTGTCCACCACTAAATGAGATCTCTGAGTACCTCTTCTGCTCATCTGTTAAATCCCTCCAGGGATGGGAACTCCACCACTGCCCTGGGCAACCCCTTCCAACGCCTGAGAACCCTTTCAGCAAAGAAATCTTTCCTGACATCCAATCTGAACCTCCCCTGTCACAACTTGAGGCTTAGGGATGGATGAAGCTCTGCCAGGATCAGCCCCGGCAGCCGGTGAGGGCTGCAGAGGTCGGATTATGGGAGCATGTCCCAGGGTGCTCTGCCCAGGGACTCCAGTCCAGCTGGGAGCTGGGCTCCTAAGTCTTACACGCACAGGTGTGGTTTTCCTGAAAAACAAACAAAAGTCACTATCTTGGTCATAGAAGACTCCATTCATGCCTCATAGCCTGACCCAAATAAAGAACTGGACTGATAGAACCCTCATTTTACAGAACATTTATTGTTAATGGTAAAGAACATGCCAAGCTTTGAATTTATGCTGTGCCCTCCTGTATGCAGAAAGTCAGCTCAAAGTTCTTGAGAGATCTCTCCGTTTTGAATCCAGATGGGCAAAAAGATGTGCAGCTGTTGGAACGGGTCCAGAGGAGAGCCAGGAAGGTCATCAGAGAGCTGGAGCACCTCTCTGCTGAAGAAAGGCTGAGGGAGCTGGACTTGTTGAGCCTGGAGAAGAGGAGGCTCTGGGGAGAGCCCAGCCCAGCCTTCCAGTGCCTGAAGGGAGCTTAGAAACAGGAGGGAGAGTGACTTTTGACATGGGCAGAGAGTGAGAGAACAAGGGGTGATGGCTTGAAACTGGAAGAGGGGAGATGGAGATGAGACGTGAGGAAGAAATTCTTTGGTGTGAGGGTGGTGAGACAGTGTCCCAGGTTGTCCAGAGAAGCTGTGGCTGCTCCTCCCTGGAAGTGTTCGTGGCCAGGCTGGATGAGGCTTTGATCAACCTGGTCTAGTGGAAGGTGTCCCTGCTGATGGCAGGGGGGTTGGGACTGGATGAGCTTTAAGTTCCCTTCCAACCCAAACCAGTCTGGGATTCTATGATTCTAAATACATTTCCCTTCTCCCTCCCGTGGAGCGGAGGAGAAGACACTGTTCTTGTCTCATGGCAGCAGATGCACGGGAACTGCCACACGTGGGAGGAGACATCACCAGGGAGAGGCAAACTACTCCTGCATGTGAAATCCATCCCCAAAGTCTCTGTTTCTCTTGCAACACTGGTGCTCTGTGCAGTCTTGTCGCTGAGCTAGCCAAACAACAATAGTGGGGATGTGACCGCGTGTGAGTGACCCAGATAGCAGCGCACTGGAGCAGAAGATGGCAGCGATTCCAGAAATGACCTCATTCCATGGCTTTGAAGGAGAGAGGGATGGACAGCACAGGTTTTACCCCTGAAGTGCTGCTCCCAGCCTGTACCTGGAACAGTTTCCTGTGCTGCAAAGTGTTTCTCCCACCTTTCGTAAGGCAATAGGGCACTGTGGCAAACTTCAGGGGCCGTCTGCACAGCGCAGTGGGTTCCTGTCTACACCTCACCCTACAAACAGCCTTGCCCCATCACTGCCTAATGGAGCTGTTTTGCGTTAGTCACGCCTGTTCCTGCTGGCTTTCACCCGGAAAGGAAGAGGTTGGTCACATCTGCTGTGCTCATGATGTGTGCAGTGTGTCCCGCTGCATCCTGCAGCCCGCAGGGAAGGGCTTGCTGCCCACCCGGAGAGGTAACAGGCTTGGGATTGTCCTGTGCAGGGACAGGAGTTGGACTGATGATCCTTGTGGGTTCTTTCCAACTCACAATAATCTATGATTCTGTGATCCTATGACGAAGCCCAAGAAAATCTGGATTTTACCCATAGCTTCTAAAAAGCTGGGCTATAGTTTTTCATCCTTGCTACTTCCAATCACGACTTTTCCTTCTCCTCCCAGCTGTTTGTTTTAATTCACCTTTCACCTACAAGGGGAAAATACCCCTGTCCCACTCCCACCCTTACCCCTGGGCTCTGGCGTGGGGAGTGCCTGGAGCATCCATCCCCCCAGCTCCCCGATGTGGTGGGTGCTCCTGCCATGGCTGCAGCTTCCTGTGATGCTGGATATGTAGCCCTACATCAGCTTCACGTGGGAGAGAATCCATATGTCCAGGATTATATCCACCTTCTCTGCATTAAAGCAGGAATAACGTCAGTCCATGGCAATGCCTGATATTAATGAGCAGCTGACGTTAATAGCCCTTGGCATGAGCTGGGGACCATTAACTCCTCCAAATGAGGTGTTTATTCCCCAGGAAACACATTGTGCCAAGGCTGGTATTGCTTAAGCGTGGAAATACACTGCAAGTGGTGAGAGCGGTGCGGCTGCTGGGCAGGGGTGCTGGTCTCCGCACTCCCTTGTGAGGGTCTCCTCACCAGGAGTCTCCCCGGTGAGGGGTGTCCCAGGTCCTGCAAGGAGAGTGGCTGCTTCTGGCTCTGGGAGATCCAGTGGAGCTGGGGGCTCAGGCCGAGGGCTGGAATTTCTTTGCGAGGATGCCTGGGTTGTCAGGGTGTGTGGACACAAGGGACATCTGGTTTGTGAGGACATCTGGCCAACAGCCATTGGCTGAAAACAGAGGAGGCAAAAGAAGGAATGAACCACAGACCCTCGAGCAGGAGATGGTGGTGGCCAGAGCTGGGGGTCACCAACAGATGGGCTGTGGGGGGACATCCAGGGGAGGGTGGTCCCCACCTTGGTGCCCTTGCAAGAGAGGGAACGAGATGGTCCTGGGGCTCATGGGAGAACATGGACTCATTATGGGGTTGGATGGGGCTGTGGGGACTTGCCAACCTGCTGTCCCTGCGCTGGGATGCTCAGGACAGGGCTGATGGGGGTGGGAGCATCCACAGGAATTAAGGAGGGAAAGGGCAGGAGGGGACACGAGGATGGGGGCTCAGCACAGGGCAGGGGGTCCCTGACTGGCTTGAGTTGCTTCTCTGTGCACATGCGTGCGAGCATGTGCGTGTGCATTTGTGTGTGTTAGAAAATATGTAAATTCTTATTTTTAGTTGTAACAAGACATCTGTAGCACCAAAGGGCCCATTGTCTTTAGCCTGTGTTGATTTTTTGATTAATCTGGTATTTATCCACAAACAGGAGTTTTTCTGCAACTGAATAAGCCAGAAAAATGTTTCCTGAGAAGCTCTGTCCAGCTCCATTCCTGCCTTGCAGCTATGGGCCTCGCAACCGTGCTGGTGCCAACAACAGCCGTGGTGACCACGACTGCTGCTTAGTGCCAGCTCCATAGCAGTCCCACTGACTCCATGGCTGTCCACCTGGGACTGTGGGAGGGTGATCTGATGCTGCCTGGGACCCCATACCATGCCATGCCATACCATGGCAGTTGGCTGGCACTCTCATTTATGCACCTCCAGACTGTCCCAAATCCACCTTGTTAAAGCACCATAAAGCAGAAGAACAGTTTTTCTACTAATCCGGGCTGTGTTTTGATCAAATTCATACCACAGAAGTCTTCTGAGCTGTTGGTAACATCTTTCCACAGTTCTTTGGCCATCAATGAGACTCATTTTTTCATGTTCTTATTCCTATTTTTTCCTTTTTTTTTTTTTCTTTTTTATATAACACATTCATTAGCATCAGACCTTTCCAATGTTCTCCAATATCTGGCTTTTTCATTTGGAAGAGATTTTAGGAAAGCTCCTTACCACACGGCTGTTCTCTCTTTTTGTTAATAATTAGTCCTAGAGAACTGTCAATCTGTTCTTAGCTTGTGCTTGGTCATAGAATCAGCTCTGCTGCCCATGGGGTTTTTATTCATTTACTTTTTCCTGCTGCTTTTCATCTTACTGCTTATGCAAGCTTTGAGCCTCCTCAGTCTGTCAGTGAATGTTGAATTTTTTTTTTTTTAATGTTGACTCTTCTTTAGCAAGCTGGGCTGTGACCTGCTGTGACCTGATCCATAGCTCTGGCAAGGTTCAGCTCTGCTATCCATGGCTCTGGGTCTTCCTTCCTCGCTGCTGTTGGCGGATGCAGGTGGAGGTGGACACTTTGTCCCAGGGAAAGCCCACCAGTTCACAGAGGCCCAAAGGCAGAAATAGGAGTTGGTAATTTTTTTTTGCCTCAGTTTCCCCTTTCTCCTTCATTGGATAGCTCTTTTTTTTATTGGTCTTCACTTGTTTGTTGCTAAGCCTGCCTACACGCTCATCATGCTTCCTCCAAGTATTTGTATATTTACATGTTGCTGTTGTCTCCGTGCCACGCAGGGAGGTTTCAGCAAGGTCTGAAGGGTTTCAGGAGATCTGCTTCAGACACAGCCTTGGGGACCTGTGTGCAGGGGACTAGCCCTGGAGGCGGTTCCTCAGCAGCTGATACCTGTTTCTTCCTGTGCTTATATCATGGTTATCACAAATTTTTACTTGTACTCTCTAGTCCTTCTACTGTCCTGATGTACAGCAGCCATGTCTCCCTGTTGCGCTCATTTTGCCAGGTTAGACAGGTCAAGTTCTTCTGATCTTCTCCTGCAAAACAGATACTGAGTTCCTGTGGTCGTCACAGCCCTTCCCCCTGACCTGCTTCCAGCTGAGCTCCTCTGACCTCAGTTTTCCTAGTGATGCCAACAATAGTTTTAAAACATCTCCATTTCAAATAGCAATGTTGGTGTTGAAGAGACGTTTTGACAATGCCCTTAATCACTGAATCCCAGAATTGCCCAGATTGAAAAAGCCCTTTAAGCTCATGGAGTCCAACCATGAACCCAACACTGACAAGTCCCCTGTGACTAACCCATGTCCCTCAGCACTATGTCTACACGACTCTTCAATCCCTCCAGGGATGGGGACTCCACCACTGCCCTGGGCAACCCCTTCCAATGCCTCAGAACCCTTTCAGCAAAGAAATTTTTCCTCACATCCAATCTCAGCTGCCCCTGGCACAACTTGAGGTCATTTCCTCTGTCCCCTTCACTGCGAGGGAACCTGCCAGGGGCTCATTTCGGATGAATGTCATCTCCTGGTCTGGGACAACCCACACTTTGTCTCCCTGCATGGGGACCTCGAATGCTTCTCAACAAGCTGCACTGCAGGTTCAATTCCTGTTAGCTACTCGCAGAGTAAAATAAAGCAAATTAAATCAATTACAAAGACTTCGCAGGCTTTTAGCTTCAGTAGCGCTGAGGACCATCTGCTTATCTCTGTACAGAGAGGTTTTGTAATGGTAATTAGGTGTTGCTTTGCCATTGTGGCCTCCAACAGGAATGGGTTTCCCTGCTGTTTCCAAACCTTGCTCACACTTCCCTTTGGATTGCTGTGCTAGTGCCTGGGAGAGCGGCAGGAATTTCACACGGTTGCTCTGGTTTGTAGCCATCATTTCTGCTTTCAAACAACTGTTGGATGGTTCAGAGCACTGGTGCACTGCGAGGGTTGTGGAAGCTCAGCGCGGTCCCTGCGCCTCCGTCCAGAGCTGCTCAGGACAAACAGACACCGCAGGACTCGGTCCTGAGGTGTAACATGGTGGGAACGGGAATAATTGTCTTCCCGTTCGAAAACCTGCCATGTTAACTGTGTGGGTGCTCCTATTTCGCTGCCCAGAGCTGTGAATGGGGCTGGGAACTCGTTGCAGCCCAGGATGCAGGGAAGGCAGCTGTGCAAGCAGCTGTGCAGGTAGATGTGCAGGCAGATGTGCAGGCAGATGTGCAGGCAGCTGTGCAAGGCAGCATTTAATAGATGTACCATACTCTGTTCTTTTACTGCTTCATTATAAGAGGATTTTACATACAGACCTCCAAGGAAAAGGAAAGGTGCCCTCCGCAGAGGGCTATTAGCTGGGTTTGTACCATAAGCGGGTACATTTTCTGAGTCATACATCATTTCACACCCTTGTACTGTCTGCCAAACAGCAATGGTGGTTCCTCGCCAAAGATACTGCCCTGCTGATGCTGTTGCTGCTTCTGGGAAGGCAGCAGACACAGCCAGACCCGTTAAAGCCCAGGGAAAGCACTCGCTGCTTTTTGAGCAGACCCCGGCACATTTCACTAGGCTGGGATCAGCACTCGGTGAGAAATCTGCTTTGTTTAAATCAGGCTTATGATCCAGGCTGAGGGTGATACACTGGACTGCAATATTTCTGCACCCTGGAGATCTTCTATACCACGTGTCTCAAAACAGGTTTGATGAAGGCTGATACCCCAGCCCTTCAACCGACTGTATGAAACCATGTGTGTGCCCTGCATCAGACACATCTGTCACTGAGAAGTGCTGGACATTACAAACTTCAAGGCAAAAATACCGTGTGTTACTTACAGATGTGTAATTAACAGAGCCTGCTATTAATTAAGCTCTGTTAATCAGCAGTACCCTGTGTCAGCACTGAAGCCGTGGCGCTGGTGCTGTCTGTGTCTTCCTGCAGCTCGGGTGGGAAAGGGGAACTGGGCAGTTTCTAGTCACCATGCGAGGGTTCTGAATTCATGGTCCTTCTTCTAGGGATTGCTCGGGCCAGGTCAGTAATGCAAGGAAAAAGGCACAAGCAAAATTTTGCAATTTCTGGTGTGACTTCCACTTCCAACAGTTTCATTAAACCCAGACCTTTCCAGACAGTGTCAAAGTTAGAAGAAGGACATAAGAGTTCATGTGCAACTACCTCCCACATCTGCAAGGAAGGTTATGAGCAATTCCTCTCACTCCATCCTTGCCAGGTATTGCCACCAGTCACTGAGAAATGCTGGCAGTAACTGGACAAAGAATAACCCCACTTTTGTTTTCAGATCACCCTTTTATGTAATTTTGGTTTGGTATTTTTGGATCCCTAAAATAAAAGTGAGCAGTGTTAAAAGGGAGGTAGGCTCCATGTTTACTGATGAAGAAGAATATAACTCCTACCTCCACTCTGTTCTGACTGCAGTGCTGCTACATAAAACCCAATGGTGCCACTATAGTTTCAAAGCTCATGGACAAAACTGCATTTTTAAAATCACACATAACTCGCCTGCACTTACAATATACCCAAATGAACAGGAGATGTTTTCTGCTCCAGTGATAAAGGGTGATTTATCTGTCAAGCCTGCAGTTATAATTACAGGTGAAGTGGAGTGAATGTGGAAAGTAGATTTCCTTGTAATGTTGAACCTCAGAGACAGTCCTTTCCAGTCACAGAGGTTTTAAGGCCATCGCACAGCACAGCTTCAGCCATTAGTAAGATTTATGGGTAGCTGCTCTCTTTCCAAGTGATTTTCCAGGAGAGAAGTGATCCGGGACAGCCTCGCAGCCCACCCGGACCACTGGCGTTCAGTGAGAGCCCCACGAGCTGGGGTGGCCAGGTCAGTTCTGTAGCCCTATGGACCTCTGGCATAGGGCTACAGACCCCTGGCATGGGGCTATGGACCCATGGCATGGGGCTGTGGACCCACAGGCATGGGCCCAGCACCCACCATCTGGTGTCCAGCCACCCCCTGCCAGGGGACAGCATTGACACCATCAGGGAGCACCGCCGAGGCATGGGGATGGCTGTCTGTGGGTGGATGGTGGGTGCGGGTGCGGACCTTCGGCAAGAGGAGCGACTCTGGACCTCCAATGTGCTGGGGCAGCAGCAGGAAGAAGCAGGAGGCAATTTTTCTCTTGTAAGACTGATACTGGGCTGGCCGTGTTTTAAGGAAAAATGTTCCAAATGAATCATCAAAACAATTTGAGGGGTGGGGAAATTAAAAATCCTTATCTGACAAGAATTAAAGAGCTCCACCTGCTTATCCTGCCAGAAATACAATAAAATGCGGACTTAAGTACATGTTTTCAAAGAGGTATTGTCTGGTACAAAGAAACTTTTTAATCTAGCTGAAAAAAAACCCAAAAGAAGAGCCTGACTGGAAGCTAAAGCAAAATTAATTGGACTGGCAACATTATGAGTTTTGAAAGTGCTGGAGACTCACTTTGGGTCACACAACCAAGGCAACTGGTACTTGCTCCAGCTCCTGCAATGAATCCATTCACACCAGTTAGAACCTTTTGTAGAAGACAGGTGAGAGAAATCCCAGGCTGTTGTTTCTGCACTGGGGGATGCTGGGCATGCTGCACGTGTTATGTTATGGAGGACATCCTTCCTGCAGCACTGTGACCCTCCAGCTGGGCAGGAGAAGGCTTTATCTCCAGGGACCATGTCAGAGCCTCGTGCCAGCCGCTGCAGTGGCTTCCGAAAGGCAGGAGTGATAGTTCCCCTGGACATCACGCACCTGGGGCTCCCTGTGATCCCAGCTTGCATTCATCCTCCACAAAGGCTGTTTGTGACTTTGCAAATACCTTCTGGACTTTTGTGTCCACTCATACAGAAAGGGCTCTTGGGGCTGTCTGGCCATCCTGGTATCCCGAGGTCAGATGAGCTCTCGTGAACACTGCCTCCTGGTTTCTGTATTGATGTTTTCAACAGAAAAGCACATTTTTTTTGAAAAAAAAACATGTGTAAATTTCTTCTGTCCTCCCTCTGAGACTCACAGCTTTCTTGGAAATTGCCGATTCTTTTTGTGCTGGAACATAGACTCACAAACCGTGACAAGCTGAATCACCTCCTCAGTGTGCTCCTTTAATCAGGAGTTGCACTGGAAAGCCATTCCTGCGGAGTTCACTCCGGTGCTGACACAGGCTCCGGACAAGCTGCATCTCCAGCCCCACAGCCCCGCAGGGCTCTGGCCAAGGGCTCGCCCACCACCAGTCCCAGGCAGTTCTTGGCTGAGGAACAGGGACCGACAGGAGGGATGTCTTGTTCAGCTGGAAGCAGAGGTACCTCTGAAGTCAATGAAAAAACTTCTCTGCCGGAGGTGCTCCCTTGTAGCACTCTTCAGCTCTGTGGGTTGTGAAGAAACTTGTGAACAAGTGAAACGTTACGGAGCTCCTCAGCTGAGTGTACATACACACCTGCACACACACACTGAACACCTGTGTTTTTCTCCAGTGAATCCTAAAGAAGAGATTATGATAAGATTTTGAGAATACACGGTCGCTATGCATGTTGACATCAGCACTTGGGAAGAGTGAAAGGAGACAAGATGTGAAATGGTGCTGTAATGGGTGCTCGGGACTTTCTGGGGAAGAGGTTTTTTTTCTTTCTTTGCTAGGATTTCAAAAATAACACTGACATGTATCTAAACAGGAGGTTTTTATTTTCCCTTGCAGACGAAAAGCCTGTGGTCTCCTGTAGTGAATTACCATATGGGCACTTCCAGGACAGATAAGGGGATTGCTTCTAGTCATTCCGTTAGCACCCAGCAAGACAAAAGTATTCTGCAGTTAATTATGGATTTAATAACAAGCAATTATCAACAATTCCATCATATTCACTCTGGTTCATGAATGACAGCTTTAGTAACTCATTGCATTGGTGCAGAATCGCCACTGTTTGGACCCAGAATCAGGCAATCAGATAGCCTGGGCCGCCTAAATACACCTGCCAGCAGCTGTGACAACAGTCGTGTGACAACCAGTGTCTGAAAGAAAGAGGAAACAGAAGGACTGTGAGATGGATAGTTGGCCACCATTTCAAGCAAGTTGGCAGAGATAAGACCATGTTATTAAAACATTGTGTCGCGTGTGCTGTCTTCATTCAGCCCTTGGTCAGCTGAAATGTTGGGTCTTACACCAGTGACAGACCAAGAAATTAGCAATTTCATTCCCATGACCCATCAAAGAGCTAACAGGAGAATCAACCATTGAAACGGTGCAATGCATCAAAAAAGTGTGCGAGCCCTCATTAACCGCTGCTGGCAAAAATGACTCCAAACCACATCCATGCAGTGTCCTGACTTAATGTGAATTATGTGTCAGATTAAGGCTCCCCTGAGGTTGCCCTGGAGCTGGGACCCACTGCTGTGTTTAATGGCAACCACAGTCAAAAGAAAAGCAGTCTGAGTGTTTGCCGGCCTGCTTGCAAGGCTCCAGCTGATGCTTTTGTGCTGAGTGAATTAATAAATTTTACTCTGGTTCCCCCACAGAAGGCAGATAAGAAGCCAAAAAAACAAATAAGAAGCACAGGCAGAACAGTCAACATGTTTGCTTTAAGGAGTGGAAACCATGGTTAAGCTTCCAGACCATGAAGCTGCAAGCTTCCTCAAATTAAATTAATTTAATAGTTTATACATCTCCTCGGTAGAGATGTGGGTACTGAAATGTGTGTCTCCAGACGTGTGCAGGGGAGCTGGTGCTGTGCCGGGCCGTACAGCAGCAGCGGTGGTGCAGGCAGCCCTGCCAAGCCCAAAATCCCTCCTTCACCCCAATTCCAGCTTCAGCTCCTGCCAAGGGCTCTCTGGCACTTCTTCAGCAAAAACGTTTTGTATTCCCATTCTCCAAATCACTTGTTGCTCGTTTGGCCAAGCCCTAATTCATCTTCTGTCAAATATTTTCTCCTTGTGTCAAAAACGCAGTTCCTATTACTCTGTTCCTCACATCCACTTTAGCCTAATGGCATCTGTAAATAATGAATTTTCATAATGAACAGTATTTATGAAAACCATTTGCATCCTGTGTAGGTGACCTTGTGACTTCAGAGAAACTAATAGCCTTTGAAGTACTGACAAGGCAATACAGTGAAACTAGTGTGGGCAGCAGGTCGAGGGAGGGGATTCTGCCCCTCTGCTCCGCTCTCCTGAGACCCCACCTGCAGTGCTGCCTCCAGTGCTGGGGCCACCAACAGCAGAAGGACATGGAGCTACTGGAGCCAGTGCAGAGGAGGCCACGAGGATGATGTGAGGGCTGGAGCAGCTCAGCTGTGAGGACGGGCTGAGAGAGTTGGGGCTGTTCAGCCTGGAGAAGAGAAGGCTCCGGGGAGACCTTCCAGTGGCCTCCCAGTACCTGAAGGGGCTCCAGGAAGGCTGGGGAGGGACTTTGGCCAAGGGCAGGGAGTGACAGAACAAGGGGTGAAGGTTTGAAAGTGGAGGAGGGGAGATGGAGATGAGATGTGAGGAAGAAATTGTTTGGTGTGAGGGTGGTGAGACAGTGTCCCAGGTTGGGCAGAGAAGCTGTGGCTGCTCCTCCCTGGAAGTGTTTGTGGCCAGGCTGGATGAGGCTTTGAGCAACCTGGTCTAGTGGAAGGTGTCCCTGCTGATGGCAGGGGGGTTGGAACTGGATGAGCTTTAAGGTCCCTTCCAGCCCAAACCAGTCTGGGATTCTCTGATTCTATGATTAATAAATTTCAATAATGAGCCCACCTCAATTTTTAAATAATTCCACAAGTATAAGATTGATGTGGAGAAATGCAAACCCTATCACATATAAAATGTCCTTCCCGACATCTACGACATTTCACTGAGATGATGAAGCTCCAGCTGAAGACTTTGGCCACTGGGCAAATATAAGGTTCCTCTGAGCTTTGCTGCCGGTACAGAGCTGGCAGTAAATGACAGCCAAGCCCCTGGGGCTGGGTCAGGGTCTCCAGGAGCCCCCAGGGCAGTGTGGGGACAGCCCCTTGCCTGGCCCTTGCCCTGGTGGGGAGTGGGGACACAGGTGATGCCTGTTCCCATCCTCTCGCCAGGGTCTCACTCGGAGCAAGCAACTGACGCATGGGCCACCTTAGGGGACCTTTTAGAGACTTACTGAAAATCTGAAAAGAGGGAAGAAAAGGCCTTGAGCTGATGAAGCCCCAAGGTACCAAGCTGTGCGTGGCTGCTGGAAACTCTCGGATAAGGTGTTCTCCCAGGAGCCTGTTGTGTTTCTTGTGTGAGCTCAAGAAACACGCACGGCTCTTGTTGATGCTAAAGGTTCACTTGAACTCAAAAGAGACTGAGTAAATTCGTAACAGAAAAAACAAACCTTTTTTTTT
>NW_010287747.1:49727-60085 GCF_000700745.2 Antrostomus carolinensis
GTAAACTGGAAGAATATTCTGGGATTGCACGCTTTAATCTCTTTTCCAGTTAGAATGCTGTAAGCCAGTGTGCAAGTCTGTCACCTTTGCGTTTAAGTCTTTCTCATTCCTGAATTCTCCATATTTTGCATTAATTTTGGCGCATTTTCTGCATTTCTAAACCAGACTGCCAGATTTTCTGGCTTCAGGATTTCATCTGCAAAGTCAGCACGCATTTTCCAGACGTGTGTTATTCCAAGCATTAGGCTTTAGTTCTTTTCATGATATAGTGCACTGATTTGCTCAGATTTTTAGGACCTGGCATTTGGAAGCTCATTGCTTTCTGACACAGCTCATGCTGGATAAATGTTTATATGGACTTTTGGTTGGGCCCAGTGGCTGTTTGTGTTTTCTGCTGCATCTCTCGCAGTGGAAAATGGGATTATCTTTCCATGTTGCAGGAATAATAAACTTAAAGCCCTGATAATCAAAATATATAAGTAAGGTAAAATCTGTAGAGTGAAGTTATATTTTTGAATAGAAGCACTGATATGTTAGGTGGAATTTCAGATCTGAAGAGCTCATGTTTCTGAAATTTTGCTTGTTTTCTTCCAGCTATATCAGGTGGTAAAAGAAAAGATCCTGTCTCTGCTATAAATCTCCTTTGCTTATATCCTTAGAGCATCACGGCTGCAGCAGCCCAACAGCTGTACCACAAGAGACAGGCGACGTCATCTCTCTCCTCTGAGGGAAAACATGGCAGGTCTGGAATCCCAATCAATATTGTAAAAATAGTCTTAGGAAGCTGCTTATGCAAATGTTGATTTGATTAAAAATCCCTTGTAAGACAGAAATGTTTGTATTCCCTTCCTTTAGATTTAGATAACAATACAATCAGGAAGAAGCCCCTTTTACTTTTTGCAGTGAGCTGTTGATAAAGCACATAAGCCCTATATGTATTGAGGATTACTTTAACTAACTATTTGCTTTAGTTTCAAAGAAGGAAAAATACCATAAATATCAAATGTTTCAGGGGTTTTCTCAACATTTTCTGAAGCAACGTTTTGTTTTGCTCTAACACAGGGTATGCTGAACACGGACACGGTTTATTCCATTGCCCACCTGGCTCTGCAGAGCTACCACCGAGGAAGCACAGGCAGGTCTTGAAGCTCCGGGAGCAGTTGCTGCACCCTCAACTCATAGCTGATCTCCAGCCACCTCCTCGGAGAGGGTCCTGCTCCTGCTCGGAGGGGTTGGACACAGGAGAAGTCACGGGAATGCAGAGGGCTAGGTGCAGCTGTGCCTGGAGATCTGCAAGGAGGTGCAGGTTGGTGCTCCAACAAATCAACTTCATCAGTTCTGATCTGTGGGGTGGCACTTCCACATCTGGGAATGAAAAATGTGAAGGCAGCAGCGTGAACCCGCTGAAGTCTGCTGGTGGGAAGGGAAAACTGCGGGACTCATTGGGTGGGCGCCTGCCCGTTGGGGCTCGGGCACCGCAGGGGGAGAAAGCGGCTGAGGCAACTGGGGTTGTTGAGCCTGGAGAAAAGGAGGCTGAGGGGAGACCTTCTGGCTCTCTGCAACTCCCTGAAAAGAGGGTGCAGAGAGGTGGGGGTGGGTCTGTTCAACCAAGGAACAAGGGACAGGACCAGAGGAAACGGCCTCCAGTTGTGCCTAGGGCAGTTGAGATGGGATGTGAGGAAGAATTTCTTTGCTGCAAGGGTTCTGAGGCATTGGAAGGGGTTGCCCAGGACAGTGGTGGAGTCCCCATCCCTGGAGGGATTGAAGAGTTGTGTAGACATAGTGCTGAGGGACATGGGTTAGTCGGGGACTTGTCAGTGTTGGGTTCATGGTTGGACTTGATGAGCTTAAAGGGCTTTTTTTAATCTGGGCAGTTCTGGGATTCTGTGGGCAGCAGCTGGGTCACACCTGTGGCACATCTCCATGGCACATCATTATGGCATATCCCCATGATGCTTCATCCCATGCCGACAGAGGCATTCCTCCTCCTGGGGCGTGGGACAGGGCTGCCGTGGCTTTACAGGAGCACTTGGCGAGGAATTAAATACAGGGACTGCTGAGGATGAACGTGTGCCTGTGACCTACTGGCACCAATGATACCAGTTTCCATCACTCAAAAAAGGCAGGTTGTCCTGCTGGGCACTGCCCAGGCACCCCGTGTTGAGGGACGAGAACCACAGGAGCCCTCGCAGGGCAGCCTTGCCCTCCAGACACCAGCATTTGTCATGTACAAATGTTACCTGAAGCTTTCAATTGCTACCATAATTAATGGAACACGAAGCACACCCTGTATCATACGATACACCAGACAAGATCTGATATATTACACACATCAGAGAAACTGTTACTTTTTTCAGCCTTGGCCTCCACATTTTCCAAAACCTCACAGTCCAGTTTATGAGTTGCAATATTGTGCAGTTTTGCCTGTTCAGGTGTCCCCTTCGTGATTTATTTATTTTTCCTAATTTTATGCATTTATTCAGTTTATACTGAATAGTGGTGATTATTTATCACTGGGCCACATGGCAGTGAACCCTGCTTGGCTGGTGTTCAGCTGTCTGGAGGCACCACATTTGTCTTGTGTTTGCCTTGAACATAAGTCATAAGCCACCATGGCTGCTCAGAAATACACCCTATTTTTCTGCAAGATAAATACATAATTCTGCAAAACAAACTCACAAATAAAGTGTAAATATATACTTCAATTTTTTTCTGCACTTTTTATTAAATAGGAATCAAGCATTCGAGAAGATTTTTCTCTTTTTCCAGAAACTGTTTTTAGTTCCAAGCCCTTTCCACCTGCAGTTTCAGGTTCCCCTCCCCTATGTCTCCCAGTTCATTTCCAGCTGTTTCTACTGGAAAAGGGATATTAAAAAAAGAATGGAGGGAATGTAAAATGAATCAAAAATATTGAAGATTTGAGCTTTCACTAGAAGTGGAAAGTCATTGAGGAACCCCTACCCCCACTTTTCACAGGAAGGTCTCCCCCTCAGAATTTTTTTTTTCATCAAACATAATGGCCCAATTAGAGCTTTTGCAGGCTGGTTCTGACCCCCCCCACACCTGAATAACACCCCCTGGGTGCTGGGTCACCACTTCCATCATCACTTACTGCCCATGAGATCTCACCCCTGCCCCCGGGTGGGAACAACTGCCCATTGTCTGGGCCATTCTGGGGAAGTCAAGCCAAGCCATCCCGGTGAGTGCAGCTGTAATCTAACCGTGACTATCCCGGATCTAATTGCTGCGGAAAAGCAGGGGTTACAATTGCTCTGTGCACACAGGGTGTCACAGCTCAGCCGGGCATGGGGGATCTGCAGCAGGTGACAGAGGGTTCAGACGTGCCAAGCCCTGGTGCTGAGGCCTGGCCAGCTCGGTGCAGAGCTCGCGGTGGGTGACTGGCCATGGTAGAGCCATGTCACAGGGCTACATGCATCTCACAACCGCAGGTGCCCTCTCCTTCTCCTGGCAGCTTGTCTGGAATGGACAGACAACAGTTTGCTTTGCTTTTGCAACACACAGTCCCTCCAGCTTTTGAGTTTGATCCTTTTGCTGCCCTCATTTATGTGCTAATGCAATTAATGGTATCTCCTCTATCCCCAAACTTAGCACTGAGCAGTGGCAACAAGCATTTTTTAGGGAAGAAATTAACATTCGCTGTATGATACAATGAAGGGAGAGAGCAAAAAGGAGAGAAGAGAGAAGTACAGCTTCACGGCTGGATTTATTTTATTTGCTAGTACTGGGTTTTGGGAAAGAGGAATGGGAAAAGAACCTTAATTTTTTATTCAATGTCAACTGTCTCACCATCAAAGAACTGTAATAATTCTGGTGGGTTATTTAAATAAACCACAAAATGCCCACAAAATCTGCTCTGTGGAGCTAATAGGAAATGTAATTGTTCCAAGCTGTTGCTTAAGAAAAATATAAGGCCAGGCTGTGACAGCAGCACTGGCTTCAGGGATGTTGCCTTATTTGTTTCCACAGGATTGTCTCAGACCTTTCCATCCAGGAGGATTTTGCAGAATTGACTGGACCCACCACACAATGGCTGTGGGTGTCCCCAGCACCTCCTTGTCCCACACAGCCCTCCCAGCGGGACCAGCAATGCCAGGCTGGGCGCTGTGCTTGGTCAGTAGCGGACTTTGTCTGGGAATGGGCGCTAGAAGGATGTGGGAAGTGGCACATCCTTTCATTTGGGGGTAGCTGGGAGGGAGGGGGGAAAAAATCACACAGATTGTTTGTTTGCCATGAGACTCTCAGCGAGGGGCTGGGGGTGCACAGGGAGCTGGGAGGGAGCACAGCTGGGACAGCTGACCCCAGCTGACCATAGGACATCACGCTCAGCAATAAGAGCTGGGGAAGGAGGAGGAAGGGGAGGAAGTTTGGAGTGATGGTGTTTGTATTCCCAAGTCACCGTCACATGTGATGGAGCCCTGCTGTCCTGAGGATGGCTGGACACCTGCTGCCATGGAAGCAGGGGCTGAATTCCTGATTTTGCTTTGCTTGTGCAGGCAGCTTTTGCTTTACCTGTTAAACTGCCTTCATCTCAGCCCACCAGTTTTCTCACTTTTACCCTCCTGATCCTCTCCCATCCCACTGCGGGGAGTGAGCAAGCGGCTGGGTGGGCTGAGCTGCCCACGGGGGTGGAACCAGCACAGCCAGACACATCAAAGCTGCCCATCCATGCATGCCCTGGCGCTGGGCTGGGTCTGGAGGTACAAGCTGATTAATGATGGTTATTTACAGAACACTGATCTTGTCACTGCCCCCAGACTCCTGCCCCTGGCTCAGCAGCAGGCACAGCCTGCAACCCCACGGCCCTGCAGCCAATGCCGGGGTCCCTTTGGCCCCAAGCACAGCCCCTGGCCTGGACAGCTCCTCTGCCCATCCCCATAGGTGGGGGTTAGCAGGAGGGGGTCTGGGGCCTGGGTCTGGCTTGGAGGTGTTGCTGCCTTCCATGAGCATATGGTCTATGGTGACATCTGCCTCGACGCACACGAAGGAAGCAGCAAAGCCGTGTCTGGCCAGCACGGTAGTTTTACACATTTTTCATTAAACCTATGTTAAATATGGAAATACTGCAGAAATGAGACTTGGTATTTCGTGTCTGAGCTCTTTTGCACATTTTGGTGTTTCTCATGTTTGGAGATAAAAACAGGATTGACAAAACTCTCTTCTGGGTTTCTACTGGAAATGTGCTTAGGTTTACTGAATCACCATGATAAATTTGCTCTAAAAAACTAATCTAAAATCAGATAGAGTTAATAAAATCTCTAGAAATGCTTTTCCAGCCAGATAAGCAAGGTAAAAGATTATTCCATTTATTCTTCTGGGGTTTTTTTGAGAAAGAAAATTAATTCATTTTTGTTGTTTCAGAGTCGGAGCTCTCCTTGGAATGCATCTCTCTCAGATGTGACCAGCAATACAATCCCATCCTGGACTGAGACAGTGGTTCAACAAGCTTGTCTCAGAAATTAAGAGATTTTCAGTGGTCATACATGGAGCAGATTTTTGGTTTTACTGACTGAGAACATCTTATCCATGAGTGTCTGTAGTTTTCCAGAAGGTAAAAATATTTTCTGGCAGCAGCTCCTTTTGCTACGTAGTTTGAAATCAGAGAGGGGAGTGATGAGAGAGAAAACTAAATGGAGTCAATGATCTCTGTTTCTTTACTGTATATGAGATCTTTCCATTGGAATGAATAAAGATAAAAATCCCACTTGAATATTGAAAAATGCCTTTCTGAAATCTAGCTGTGCACTGCTTTATTTAGGTTCCTCCACAAAAGGGAGAATTTGAATGAAGTTGCCCCAAAAGGATGAACAGTTTTAAGGAGAACATAAGGAGTGAGAAAACTTGCAAAGAGTGAGGGGGAATAAAAGATTATCCAGCAAAGGGAACTACATCTTGGAGACAGTGAAAATCTTGGAGAAATTAAAGATTTACAGAGAAACATAAAAGATGTCTTTGCAAAGCACGTAGAGAACAAGGCAAAAGATCTATCAGCAACACAGAGGAGAGGAAGGCGGCCGCTCTGCTATGGTTGGGGTGACGACTGAGGAAATCTGTGCAAGGCACACAAAACAAGTGGCTAATTCACTTCAAGGTTATGGTTTTGGTAAGGCCGTGGTGTTGGACGCTGATGCAGACAGGTGATGGGGAAAGGAAATGAATTTTTGGAGATGGAGGCTATGGAAATGCATGGGGATGAGAAGCAGCTCAGACCACTGTTTCTTACACACAGAAACCAGGCATTCATCCCAGGGCACTGGTGTGACAGACCAGAAGTGAGGACTTCAATAACTGTCCAGTTGGGAATGGGATCATTGGGAGGGGAAAAAACCTGCACTTGTTCCTGTTTTTTAAGAAGGGAGGGGCTGAGGTGAGTGGGAAAGAGAAATCTTTAGGTTAGTCCTCAGCAGCATGCAAAGTTGGGGAGAAGTTGAGAAGAAATAGCAGCTGAAGACAAGTGGGTGTGGGTAATGTAGGACTGGAACAAGCTGAGTGTCAGAGCGGCAAACGGCAGCAGAGTTCCCCAGCCAGTAACATTTTCTTATTGACCGACTCCTTGGGCAGGATCATCATGGACCTTGTAATGTACAGACCTAATATGCACGGCCTTCAGGTGGGAAAACATTGATATAAACGTGGCAGGATGGAGACACATCCCAGAACTTCTGGGCAGGCGAGGAGCTGTCTGTGCCGGGCGGGGAGGGAAAGGCCACGGGGGGAGCTCCTCGGGGGGATGTGGGGCCATCACGCTCGGCTGTCACAAAGAACTGAAGCTCGTGAGTGATTCTTGTAGAGGCAGGGGCAGGGAGTCACTCCCAGGAGAGCCAAAGGTCTCAACGTGGAAAAATGGTCTCTGTTGCCAGCAGGGAATAATAGCGTGAGCAGATGTGACCCTTACTGTAAACACAGCTCCCAGTCTCAGTGCTTTTCTGCTCCTTGCCACCCTTGTCCAATGGACTGGGAGTTAAACTTGATGACTCTGGCTTCTGGCACCAAGCCATGGGGACGTGGGTGCTGGTGGCACCTCCATGTCCTGCTGGATCATGAACAGGGACTGACATGGAAAAAAGCACCTATAGATTTTGCTGCTGCATGATCAACCAGGTGAGCACCAGAGAAGGCTCTTGGTGGGTATACACAGAAAAATGCTCAAACAGGTGACAGAGAGCCCGCCTCAGATGCCCCTGTGCCATCTCTCTGTGGTACCTGCAAAGCTAGCACAGTGAGCACCTTTGGGGCTTTATTTAGAAGAGGAATCTAGGGAAAATACACAGATGTATATTCACAAAGCAGAGGAAACCCGAATGGTGCCCGGGATGTGCCTGCTGCTCCACTGCCAGTGGTCTGAACTGGGACCAACCTCCGCCCGCTCCCAGCACCTCGCCAGCAGATCTGCCCAGGGCTGGGTGAGGGTAGCAAGGTGCTGAGCTGAGCAGAGGTTTTTGCGCTGAGTGTTTCAGCTGCCAGCAGCCCTGAGCTCCCTCCCACCCAGAAATCAGGTAAGCAGATTTTCAGGTCAGTGCCAAGTGGCAGCTCATCAGGAGAGCTGCTGAGAGCAGGCTGGCGTGCTGCTGGCGGGAGGATGCTTTTTATTAAGATGTCTGCCATTGGCAATGTGGAATTCACACTGAGCTGCAGAAACACGTACAGGTCTCTGTGAGTGGAGAGGCTGGCAGGGAGACTCTGCTGCGGCAGGGCAGCCTCTGGGTAGTGGGAAAGGCATTTCCAAAGGGTATTATCTCCAACGCAGAGGGGAGGGTTTCCAGAGCTGCCTTTTACTCGGTGTGTACAGACAACTGCTGTTCCGCACAGCTACCTGAAGTGCTTGGTCACTGCCAGGTAAAGCACATTTTCTGGAGATACAGCTCCCATTTCCTGTGTAATTTCATGTTCCTATACACATCGAATGCATATTCACATTGCGTATTCATATTGCTCACTGACTTCGTAAGGGCACCGCATCTGTGCAATCTTGCCTTCTGAGCCTGTGAAATAACAGAGGTGGAAGATTTTTTTTTTTAAGAAGTCAGAGCATCTGATGAACTGTTTGATACTGACACACCTCCTCCTGCACAGCAGAGCTGGGTCAGACAGACGCTTTGCTGAGCAGCGGAAGAACAGGAGTGTGAGCAGAGGAGGGTGATGCTCAGGAGCGTGGTGGCAGCTCCACTCGTCGCTGGAGCTCAGGCTCGGGTGGGCAACCGGCTGTGGGGACCAGACTCTGAGCTGGGGAGAAGGGGCTGACCCTCATCTGGGAGTGACTGTGGGGTGCCTGGCTCTCAGGTTCTGTGCCAGGGCATCAGGCACCCCAAGAGCCCCTGACCTTCCTGAGTGGTGGCCATAGAATCACAGAATGCTGTGAGCTGGAAGGGACCCCCAAAGATCATCAGTCCAACTCCTGTCCCTGCACAGGACAATCCCAACATTCACACCATGTCCCTCAGGGCCTTGCCCAAATGCTGCTGGAATCTTGTCAGGCTTGGTGCCATGAGCACCTCCCTGGGGAGCCTGTTCCAGGGCTCCACCACCCTCTGCCTCAAGAACCTTTTCCTCATGGCCAACCTCACCCTCCCCCGCCACATCTTCCTGCCATTTCCCCTGGTCCTGTCATTGGTCACCAGAGAGGAGATCAGCGCCTGCCCCTCCTCTTCCCCTTGGGAGGAAGTTCTAGACCGCGATAAGATCTCCTCTGGGGGGGGCGACTGGCCAGCCCCTGCCAGGTCCGTCCATCACAGCCAGGCACAGCGTGGAGATCCCTGGCTTCCCCCTGTGCCTGGGCTGCAGTTCCCAGGAAGCCTCTTCCAAGGGGCCACAGTGACCGAGGCCTTGTCCTCCCTTGGCTGAGCTGGGGGACCCTGGGGTGGGCACTGTGCCCTTCGGAGGGGCTGAGCTACCCCAGAGAGGGGTCCTGCTGTACAGGGCTGTGGCACCACGGGAACCCATTTCCCAGAGGGTACGATGGTGAGAGCCCAGTGCAGTCTGGCAGTACCGACACAAGGGGAAACCATCTGACAACTGATTCCCTCCCATCTGCTGAGTTTCTCAATGATTTTCAGATGATCAACTCTTTTTTTTTTGCAGCCACATTTTCTCTGAGACAGTATCAGCAACACCCTCATTCTCCAGCTTCCCTCGTATGAATTTCAGGAGCTGGCAGATGCGTGACCTGGCAGGGCAGGATGGCTCAAGAGTGGGAAGAGAGGGGTTTTTGGCTGGACATGGCAATACAGTTCTTAATATCTCCTGACCCCTTCCTGCCATTCACAGCACACCAGCAAATGTTACCCAGTGCCTCAGAAACATTTCTTTTTAGGGGCTAGACATTAAAAAACAAAATTTCATGTCTGGAAGCTACAGCAGGAGACTTAAAAGTAGAAGTAAGATGCACATTTTTAACAATAAGGATAGTAAGTCATTGGAGCAGCTTACCCAAGAGGCCATTCGAGTTTTGTCTATTGAAGTTGTTTTTCTTTAACTCAGTCTGGGTTCGTCTCCAGAAGAACTTCAAATAGCAGCAAAAAGCAGGAGTGTGTGGCTCTTGGCCTGTGCTCTGTGGCAGGTCAGAATGGGGATTATATACCTCCCTCTTTTCCTTAAGAAATAAAAATCCGTGTTTGCCACCTGTGAAGGACCTGGGATGCAGCACTTGAACCTGCTTCTGCAGTCTGAGCACGGTGCTGTGATGCTTGAGACCTCGCAGGACTGAGCATCCTCTCCTTGAAAGGTCAACACCAGCAGAAGCTGCGGAGAAGCTTGTGTTGGCAACAGGAGGAGGAAAAGGGTAATTAACAGTGACAGTTCTTGACCCAGGCGTCCCTGATCTCCCTGACTCTTGTAAAGGGAGTTATTAGTCAAATACAGTGCCTGTGTGTGAAACAATTATCACTAATTACCATCAAGTCGTGGCATTCTGAGATTTTTAAACACAGCATGGAAGTCTTGTGTGATTAGAGAGACCATCGGGGACAGGAGTTTTCTAAGGCAACTAAGTGTTTTCCATGCAGCATGTTCCTGAAAATACGAGACGATTCAGTGCTAATGAGGTGACTTTTAATGCTTTCGAATATGTACATAATATTAAAAATAAAGCAGGCTGGCAGACTGAGCCCAAGAAGGGGCACAGCCACGCAGCAGGTAGCCCCAGCCCTCCCCTTGCACCCCCTCAAAAGAAGTGATGAGAACCTTGTGGCCGTTCATGTGACTCCCCCGCAGATTCTGGGTACCCCAGCTCATGCCAAGGCAGGATGTGAGCTAGGAGCAGCCATCAGGTCAAAGCGAGAGCATCAGGTAGGCAGGAGATGTGGCCAGAAAGAGCTGAAGGTACACGATGCTACTGCTGTCCC
>NW_010287747.1:60124-60521 GCF_000700745.2 Antrostomus carolinensis
CTTTGCATATCCAGTGTGGGGCAGTTCTGTCGGAATCTGCCAGCTCTTGGAACGGTACAGACCGAACCTCCAAGCTGGAAGGTAAAACATCAGCTCACCCAAAAAGCACCCAAAAAGCTTTAGAAGCAGATCTAAGAGCAGCCAGAGTGCTGAGGCTCTCCTGCTTCCCGGTGTGCTGCCGGGAACACTCGCAGCATGTTGGAGGGGGAAGGACAAGCTCTCACCCTTGGCTTGGGAACTGTTTTGCTCATAGGTGCACGAGTTAAAGAGTTGTGGATTATAAGTTATGAAACCCCACGACTTGAGTGGTGAATTAGTGAATTCATGTGAAAGGCTGTGGAGCAGAGCAGGACAGGCTGGACAGCATTTTTATATATTTATAAAAATATATATTTTA
>NW_010287748.1:0-12798 GCF_000700745.2 Antrostomus carolinensis
TTCGTACCCACAAACTCTCAACTCACTCTTCGTCTGCCTCTGGACAGAACTCAACACATTCTAATTGCTCTCTCATGTAAAGAGCAACTTCACCACCTCTCTTTCTTGGCCTGTCTTTCATAAAAAGGACATAGCCACCTATGACCACAATCCAGTCATTTGAGCTGTGACACCGTGTCTCTGTAATTGCCACCAGATCATAAGCCCTTGACCGCACACAGATTTCCAACTCCCCATGATGTGTGCATTGGTGTACAGGCATTTCAGGGAGCGAGCTGGGCACACTGATTCCACCCTAGGGGGGCGGGAGGTAATCTGTCCTTCATTAAGCACTCAGGTTTCTAACTCCTCCTGCTTGTTCCCCAGGCTGTGTGCGTTGCTGTACAGGCATTTCAGGGAGTGAGCTGGACACACTGATTCCACCCTCGGGGGGTGGGAGGCCTCCTGTCCTTCATCAATACCAGAACACTGCCCTACTGGTGCAAACACAGCTACACCCCCATCCCCTTCAAATCTAGTTTAAAGATCTATGAATGAACCCTGTTAATTCTTGTCCTAGAACTCTTTTCCCCCTGGAAGTTAGGCCTTTTCCATGTACTGCCATCAGGCCTGGTGTCTTATAAAACCAGCCACGGTCAAAGAACCCCAAACCCTGCCAGTAACACCAGTCTTGTAGCCAAGTATTTCTGGACTGGATCCTTCTATTCCATCCCATGTCATCGCCTGCAACTGGAAGGAGGGAAGAGAAAATAACTAGTGCCCCAGAACCTTTCATCAACAGCCCCAAGGCCTTGAAGTCTCTCTTCATTCCCCGCAGACTACAGGATGCTGCTTCCTCTCCACCTATTTGGAAGATCAGTAGTGAGTAATAGTCTGATAACCGCACCAGGTTGGGGAGTTTCCTAGTGATATCCCTGATTTGGGCAAAAGGAAGACTACAGACTTCCCCATGATGAGCGTCAACCCGACATATCCAGCCCTCTGTACCTTTGAGGAGCGAGTCTCAAACAACTACAACTCTTCTCTTCTTCCTTGTGGAAGAGGTTGTTATGTGGCTGGAAGGCCTATCTGACCTTGATGAGACCTCTGGTATAAGTTGCCTGTCATCCACATTCCCATTAGACTGGTCATCTTGCAGTAGAGCCTCGTATCTATTTCTCAGAGGCACCTGGGGAGGTGAGGCAGGCAAGGAGGGTGCTCGCCTTCTGCCACAGCTATGAACTCGCCTCCACTCAGCCCTTTAATTTAGGCTTCTGTCTTCTCCCTGACAGGGGTAGGATACTGGGGCCCCTTGATACTGGGTGCTATCTGACAGATGCTCCTATTTCTTTTGGGGGGAGGGCAGAGCCTGGTTCCACCAGTCTTCTCCATTTCAGCCTCCCTAATACTCCTAAGCCTTTCTACTTCATCTTGCAGCCTTTCAACCTCATCTTGTAGCTGTGCTGCTCAGCTGAGCAGATCATCTACCTGCTCACAGAGCACACAGCTGTACCCATAGCTGCCCCCTGCTACCAGTGACAGTCTGTGGCATTCCCTGCAGCCTGTGACCTGCACAACCACGTCCCTCCCTGTGAGCTCTGTCTGGGTTCCCACATCTATTTTGGTTTGAGTCGGAAGCATGGTCTTCATCTGTCTGGTGGAGACCATTGTCCGTCAACTGAGCTGGTCCTGCCTTCTTCTCACCCTGCCTAGGTGAACTGCTTGCAGACTGCCCTTGGCAAGCCCTGTGGGCTCACCACAATTGTCACTGCCGCTGCTCCTGGTCGCTGTGCCAACTAGATCATCATCTATGTATGTTCTTCATGCAAAATATCTATATGCACTAAACTGTACATAACTCAGAATTGAGAAGGTAATGACTTAATAAGAGCTGTTAATACAAATAAGGGGATTAAAAGCCAATTTTGGAGTAATTCATTAAATCAGAATTTAGGTTATAGAGTAAAAAATTGTGGTATTAAAAAAGAATACCTGAAATTAATATTAGGAAAGGGACCATATCCTAATTTGAAATTGCAATTCTTCTAAAAAAATGTAGAAGAAAGACTAAATGGTTCCAGTTAAGATTTCAGTTACAGAGGTTCAATATATCTGAAGGTAAAAATTGTCGCTAAGGGAGCCCAATTCTCATTTTCACTTTGTTACTCCAGCACCGTAAAAATGATCTCATCATGGGTGTACAATCAATTTGTCAGAGCAAAGTGTAAATTAGAAACAGGGTGAAAGTTTCAGTAATGTTATTGTGTTGAGATTCTGATAGCTCCAAGTCAGCAAGTAAAGGCAAAAGTAAAACTGAAACAGCCTTAATACACACAATAACACCATCAATTCATTCCATTGTGCTTTAGTTCTATATACTTAGATGTATAAAGAGTAGTCTGAGTCCCCTGATAGAAGATAATATCATCATTAATACATATGGTAAGGCTGAAATTGTGCTCGCTCTTTACCTCTGAATATTTTTCTCTGGTAGATTAAGTCCTACCTCTAGCATTATTGTAATATATTTTTTTTTGTTGATTTAGTTACATACTCAAGGGTGTACTCTTCCCCTTGAACGGAGCACATAACTTCCATTAATGGTAGCTGCGTGTGCAAGTCAAGAGGGAATGTTCCCCTCTAGGAATTATATATGAAAATCCCTAAGGGAATAATATTTTCTACAACTGAAGCATTACCCTATCAGAGACTAAAAAGCTAGCGTGTACAGTAATTAAGCAAGCACAACAGGCAAATTCAAATTTCAGGAGTCTGGGTTTTATTGTTACAGATGTTCTTCAGAGCAAAGTCTGCTCAGCAGTTCCTTGGGTCATAAATGTTTAATTTTTAATCTATTTTTTATCAGTTTTGTGTAACACAAGCTCCTTGTAAACCAAAATAATTTTACAAGTATTTTTTTATGTCTTGGAAGTTTAAAGTAATAGTGGTTGTTTAAGATTTTTCTTTTAAAAAATGTCCTACCCAATAAAAAAGCAGTGTTATTTTTAACTCTAAAAGTTGAATCATTTGCTTTTGACTAATGCTCTGAATTTGGCAGTAAATAATTAACAGATTATTTTATTTTTTTAAGGGAGTCTAGGGGCTTGATTCCACTTAAATATCTATCTGACCTTAAAAACCTGTCCCATTTGGAAATGATCCTAGGCTCCTAAGTCTTATTGTGAAACTAGATATTTGAAAAATGTACTCCTATAAGGCTATCAAAAGATAAGGGTACACAGCACCCTGAAGGATTGAATCTGGTGAACAAGCACATCAGATGTACACTTCCCATTTATGTTGCTGTTTGCAGATGGTAGTTTGTTTGCACAGATTGAACATTCTCCTGTGAAAACCATGCAAGTTACTTTGCCAGTGTATTGTTGGATTCACTTTGGGTTACCTCATTTATTTGCATTGAAAATATCTATTTAGTAGACTCAGGAACTAAAACCAATAGCTGTTTCAGGAGATATTTATCTTTTGTGACCCAAACAGCTGTCTTCTCATATTTGCATGATGATGTGAAGTGGGTTGTTAGATAACAGAAGCTGATAAAAGGTAAACTGTTTTTGAAAGACTGGAAATATAATAACATAATTATTGGAGGGAGAAAACTCCCAGTGATTTGAACATATTTAAATTTTATCTTCTGCCATATGCTGTAAACCAGAAATATGCTCATCCACACAGTGATGTGTGTTCCAGTCACCCAACCCACTAGACAGGAAATTACTGTCTTTGACTTTACAGAGTTGAATATTCCTCTGGCCACTGTCTGACCCAGTACAGCTCTCTTTATGCTATGTTAAAAAAATAAAAATTAAAAAAGCCTTCATTTTTAATCTAAGGACAGAGACCATCTCTCATCTAGTCAACAGTGCAACACAAATAATAACCTACAATTAAGTAATTATTCTTTGTTGACTTAGATTAAATTTGGGAGAGGGAGGGCAGAGACATAAGTATTTATTTATTCCTCAAAGGTGCTAGAGAAACAATAATGATGACAGAGTCCCAAGGAAGGAGATGAATATTCCAGAAATACCTGAATAACTAGTTCACTTTGCTTTCCATGGGATTTAGATATGTGACTAATTCTGGATCTGAAATAGATGCTTCCCTGTTTCTTTATGGACCCAAGTACCTTTTCATGACAGTCTCTATATCCCACTAGCTTTTGAAGTGAATTTGGCACTTTAAAAATTCATATTTTCTAAAGCTGCAATTCCACATCTAGAAATACAATTAATAGTGAAACTTGTTCATTAAGTTCATCCTTTTACAGTGAGATTTGAGGACAACGGGCTGGGTTGGAACACATGAGATGGGAGACTGCATGTCTGGAAGCAGGGGATTTGTGGAGCAGACCCTGCTGCAGCACCACACACAACCTGGGGATCCCCAAGCCTGGACACAGGGGAGGATGGGGCCATGCTCAACACACCTGATACAACAGGTCTTTAGGTTTAACCAGTCTGAGCATGATGGCCTTGGATGTGTTTGCAGGCAGGGAGGCAAGGGTTCCCACGGCAAGCACACGTACCAGGGCAGTCCCCATGGGAAGGAAAGGGAAGGAGGACAAGGCAGTTCTGCCCAGTGGTAAATCTTGTAGCTTTTAGACTTGTGGCTACAAGATGAGGTACGGGCAAGCTCAGCTCTTCCTTCCAGCCCATGCTGTGATTTTCATGTTATGAAAGGGAGAATGCTGTAAAACGCAGAAGAAGCAAAAGTGCACCCTGCTCCTGTATGAAATGGATTCCAGCTTCAGTGCCCTACCTATTGCTTTCAATCAAATACATTGTTGGAAACTGAGCTGTAATAACATTTTAATATTCTCAAGTTATTAAAGTTAAACAGAGAGGAATAATCCTCCTTGGTAATCCAAAGCATTAAAAAATGAGAACCCTAGTATCAGAAGATTGGCATAAAAATTAAAAGATTTATACATAATAAGTTTTGGACTTCTTTGCATTCTGATTCTTCCTTGGCATTTCACTGCTTCCAGATTTTTTTTTTTTAAGTTCCATTCAGGCACAAAATGAAAAATGCAGATTCTGATGTTTTCCTTGTTGCAGTTGCTAGCAAAAATAAGCAAAAAACTAAAATTCCAGGAGACTTTGTGGTAAAGTCACAAGGGATAACAGAAGCGTCACCCATAGATCCCTTGGAAAAGTATAAATTCTCCACGTGACTTCATCAGCTTGTGAAACTAAGGTTAGGGCCAGTGCTCACCAACCCAGCCAATTTGCTGTCGAAGGCTTCCTTGTCTTGCTGATGTGCCTAATGTTAGAAATGTTGAAATAATAGGAATCTTTTATTTCATTTTTTCCCCTTCATGGAAAATATTTTACTTTTTTTTTGTTCGATTGTTTTGCAAAATGCTTCAAACAAACCATTTTAGATAAATCTCTAAATATATAGTTGTCAGAATTATCTGAAAACTATCTTCTCTTCTTTAAAGAGAGCTGTGATTGTGAAACATTAAGTTCAGATAAGTAATGACCCATTTTGTTTCATCACCTCAGTTTGTAATCTGTAATCGCTCCTACTGCAAAATCCTACAGTATTTTACTACTTTTTGAGGAGAAAGGACCAGCAGAAGAAACATGTGGTTCAGACAGATGACAAGGCAGAATTCATTACTGTGGGGAATACAGGAAGCACAAAACACAAACGGAAACCTCTTAGCACACCTTTTCTTCCTCTCTAGATCTTGGATTCATACTGCCTCTAAATAGAAAATGAAAACACTTGCAGTTGTGGTTATGGAACATTTCCCATTTTAGACATTTTTTTCCCTAGAAGAGTGAAAACTCATCCCCTCACACACACACACACACACACACACACACACACACACAGTGGCTAATCCTACTACAGTTTATCTGCTTGTTCCTCTGATGCTCAGGAAGGATCTGCTTCCTTCCATTCAGCTTCTATCCACATATTTTTATGCAAATCTTTTTCTAAACTCTCATTTACACTCAATTCCACTTGCTTTCTGTGTCACGTTTAAGCTCCTCACCATACCAATATCCGGCATAGTTTAATTCCTGCCTATCCCTTTTCCTCTAGTTCGACAGCCAAGTAAATCTTCATCCAGTTGTGGCTATGGTTACTAGATGGGCAGTCTGTGTTTTCAGCCCACATTTGCAGTTTCTAGGTGGATGGCAGAATCTGTCCTAAAATACATTTAAAATGTATTTAAATTGCTAAATCCTTTAGTATCAAACTTCCTAACTAACTGAGAAGGCTTTTTTGCCTACATTTTTTTCCTAGACAAAGGCTTACAAACAGATAATAGATCTCCTAGTAACACCTGAATATCTTTTCTGCAATTGAATGTAGACAGCTGGACTCGGTACAATTCTTTGACTGATGGTAGTGGAAATATTGACTCTGGTAGTGAAAGATGAAAATACAATATACAATAACACAATACATCCTCTGCTTTTAGAAGTGATTTTCAAGGCTAGATATTTAGTAACTGCTATAAGAGCTGTTTGTAGATCAATTTTTTTTTGTTCCATGTCCTTTGGGAAATGACCTTGCTGCTAAGAATGAATAAGGCAGCATATGTGTTCCTTTAGACATGCTGAAATAAAAGGAATATCCTCACACATAATGGTTTTTCTTCATGCATATTTCTATAGAGCACTATAGATCATGCCTGTAAATCACAAGTTTATTACCCATCTGGATCACATCCTGCATCCACTGAAAATAAGTACAAGTTTTCACGTTAGCAAAAGTTTTATCTGATAAGCTTAGGGTCAGGTTGTAAATGGTAATTGAGTGCATAAAAATGAACACTACGTGAGTTAGATGCCTTGTCCCTGCAAATCACACTTGCCTGGAAAATTTTTCAATTACTTCTTTACGCATATAGTCCTGACTCATTTCCACACCAGCAAAATTGCTAGAGGAAAAAAACATTTTTGTGTGAATAGAACCTGCTTCTCTTTTTTTTTTTTTTTTTTTTTTTTTTTTTTTTTTAAGTATTATGACAGCTTTTATCACCTTTTCAATGACTGAACAGTATTTGATATGCAACTAAGTATTTCTTATCTTGGAGAACCTTCACTGAGATTTAGGATGGTGTCTCCACCTCTGCTGGCCTAAGGTAACTGATCAAAAGGCTTTCCTCACCAGTCATAAGCTGGTGAGATCCAAAGTCTTGGCTAAAACTGCACCCTTCAGAAAGAGACACAGACACCTCCACAGAGCAACTGCTGTCTCAGGGGGGAGATGAATTGCTGAAGTGGAATGAAATACATGAAATTCTGATAGACTTTATTCAGGCTTATCTTAATATTCATTGTGTTAAAATGTGTGCCGTATTCATTGACAGATTGTTGCTGCTGTCTAACCTGAGTAGCTCATTAATTCAGTCACCTCTGTCTTGTACAGCTCTGTTTCCTAATGGAATAAAGTTTAGAAATAGTATGATCGTGAATGAAATCATTGCACCTTCTGCCCTCTTCAGAACTGGCTTGAAAGAGAAGCAAGTAGTTTAGGGAAATTAAAAAAAACCAAAATAAAGCGTGAAGGCACAAGGTGCTTTACATCACAAAATCAAGATTCTTCTCTCAGGATGTGATTCAACTAAACTAATCTTAGGCATCAATATTTCACCAGTCTTATGGGGATCTCTCTTAACATAGTTGGTGAGTGAAAAGCATTTTAGGGCATGAGTCATCTGACTTAATACAGGAGTCTAACTAACTTTTGTCATGTCATAAATATGCCTGTTTTTTTCTCAGTCACAAAGAAAGCAGCTAATGTGACTAGCTCAGACATAGGTGTTTCCATTGTGGAAATCCACATCTGTTCAGACTGATCCCTTCTACAGCATTAGAAATGTTTGCACCTTATAGAATCAGAACTTGAAAATTTTCTTGTGTGAAAAGGATATTTACATTGTAGAATAGACTTGATTTTTTGCATAATAGCTTTATTTTATGTAAATTAAAAAAAAATAATTTAAGAAAATCACATTTATTGGGCAAAGCAAGAAAAAGCTTTCTGTTTCCATTTAAAATAAATCTTTATTCACGAGGCTGAGGTTATTCTCATAAAAAAATTAGAAGACATCAATTCTTTTCAGAGTGCTTGATCTATATTTTTTTTCGGGGACATATTATTCTGACAATTTTCAGATGTCAATGGAGGTTTCAGGTGCTTTTAGAATTAAGTACCAAATCTCTCACGCTGATCTAGGTCTGTGCCTTTACTCCTTCAGCTGATTTCAGAAGGTGTGCAGTTAGATTTCCAGTGGACAGTGTCAGAGATGCTGAGCACTGCAGTGATTAAAAAGAGTGGGAACAGATCTCAGGGCAACAAATAATACAGCCAGAATATCATATGCCTAATAAAAATATACTAAAGCTATTTTCAAAAAACAGGTATCTTCACATCTCTTTTGTTTTCTCTTCTTTTGCTTCCTTAAATATACTAAATATTAGATCTTTCCTACTGCTATGAGGCTATGCCTTTTGATCAATGCACAAAACTACGTAATCAAGGTATAAATTAATTTTAAGTACATTTTTATCCTCACCTCACCCTTTTTCATAATATTTTTATAAAAAATGCTTTGTATATAATAAACAGAGACAATAGAAAAAATATGCCCTCAAAATACAGTTTTATTATCACAAAAAATATTTTCTGTACATAGGCATGTATTCTGCTCAACTTGATTTTTTTTTTATTTTTTTTACATCACACTATTGCTTAATACTGTTTACTAATAAGCAGAGAGGTAATCCTGCTTTTCCTTCACGTATCCTCTTAGTCATAACCAATATTATTGAAATCCAGAGAGACAGATCTTTCATAGAAGTAAAATAAGAGCAGGAAAATGATAGAAAGGAGGAGAAAATTCCAGTAATTCAAATTACTTGGAACTAATTTTTCAGTGATAATATGTAATAAACAGCAAACTACAACTGCTGCACACACATGGTTATAATCTTACATTATATAATCTATTTTTTTAGAGAAAGAGTATGTGTGTGAATATATATACTTACTGCATAATTTTCTGCAAACTGTAATAGTATCATCATATTTATAGTAATTTTTATAATGTATAGTTGTTAACTTCATCAGATGTCTTGGTAAAAAATATCTGTAAGCCTACAGCAAATGTTGACCTGTGTTCAGTTCATTTTACCCATTTCAACTAGCTAAATAGGTTCTGTGAGTTCACACTATAGTTAGTGAAGAGAGAGAGAGAGATGTTTCCAGAAAATTATTCTGGAAGAGACACATGAAAAATAGATAGGGTGAACACCTTTCCTCTGCAACTTTGCTCCTTGTGGATTAACTTGCAGGTAGCTGAATTTAGCTGAGAGAATTAACACTGCCAACAATGATGTTATAACAATGAGACAACTAAGAGATACATAAATGAAAAATAAATATTTCCTTTATACAAGGTTATCTGTTTCTTTTAGGTGATCTTGTGTTTCACAGGTTTTTTTGAAGTTGCAGTTGCTGATGCTTTGGCACTATCACCATAGTGATAACAATTAGCAAACTATTATACCGGGAGTTCAAAAGTCAAGACATAAATTTTCCAGTATCATAGTTTACAAACATTTCTGCCTTTTTAGAGCACTGCTGAGACAGGTTTTCATCAGTTTCCATGTGTTCCCTCTAAATAGGTTAGTTAAAATATACTTTTCAAGCACAAATTAATTCAGATTACTTGCTTTCAGAATATGGTACATTACTATGGAAAAATCTTCACATATCATGCAGTGGATCATTACACATTATTTATAATCACTTTTCTCTAACTTTCTTGGGATAAAGGTAATTCCAATGATTGAAAATGACCCACACACTTACTAATAATTTGTCTTTTTTTCTCTCAATCAATATTCCTGATCTGACTGATTTTCCCATCTGTATTAGTTGTTTCTTAACAGATTCAATTTGGTCATTATTTGTTCAATGTTTAGTGATTTTAGATGTCCCAGCATACCAAATTCATTTAAAAATTTCTCCAAGGCTTATGATTTTCAGGAAGTGCCGAATAAATCAGAAGTCAGAGGTTTGGTGTTGCTTGGGTGTATTTTACAGGTTGTTCATTACTTGCTTGCTATGGGAAATGGATAGTCAGGATGAGCATTTTGTCATCTCTGTCTAGGGATCTGTTTCTCTTCCTGTTGAAGCCTATGAAAGTGTAAGTTTTCTGACACGAGGCTCTGAAGCTTGATTTGAATACGTCACTCATAAGCCTTCAACCTGGGGCTTGATATATGTGATTCATGTTTTCTACATACTTTACTAGGATACCTATCCAGAGCTACCACATACTTACCTATTTTTCCACTCAGATTTTGCACACAGAATTTAACACCTGTCCAGTAAGTATGTCCATTTTTAAATTATTTCACAGGATGTTCAGAAGCCTAGGCACAAACATGACATCCTTGTATTCATTTGAAAAGGAAATCTCATGTATTTGCAGTAAATGTACTTGAAAGGGAACTGCATATACCCCTGTTTGTCACATGTGTGATATATGTATTAGTCACCCTGACCTTTCAGGGTTCTCTTCAAATGGATGAACACAGGATGCAGAGTGAGTTTTTAGCTCTGGAATGATCACATTAATTCTGGGTCACCATCCTGATAAACACCCATGGCATGACCATAACCAGAGTGACTTTAAAGATTGTTGTGCCCCTTTCTGCAGTAACTAGCTGGGTCTGCCATCATCCACAGCAGTGAAGAGACCCTGAGGGCTCCACAACATTTTCTTTTTACTTATTCAATTACATGGGGATGGATAAATACAGAACGAGTTTTACAGCACAGTGTAGATTTCACTATGTCCAAAGGACGTGTTATTGTATGTTTAAAACTAGAAAATTCTCAAATTGTTGTCTGAAGGTTATCCCAAGGACTCAAACACCTGAGATGAGCTACTAACAGAATCCAGGGAAAGATAAAGAAGTACATTGGGTTCGAGATTCTTTTATCCCATGTCTAAAATAAATAAATAAATAAATAAATGGACAATATAATATAATCTTTTTTACTCTAACTATGCTAAGGTTAAATAGGATGGGCACTTCTTTTTGTACATACATTTTTATTCTGTTATTGTGTTAGCTAGTCATCAACTGTGCTGTTATTTAACTGGAGACTAATTAATCATTTGTTGTCTTCCCCTTAAAGCTTTAGTTTTCTGCTATCTTCCTTCTATTTGGGAGCATATGAATCTCATAATTCATATTCTTCTTTCATAAATTATTCTTACCCTGTTCTAACAAAGAATTCAATAAAAAAAATTAGAGACAAATAAATTCCACCACTATTTTCAAAGCACCTGAGGGAGGTGGGTGTCGCATTCCTAGGAAAACCAAGACAGGTTGAGTCTCTAACTCTTATAGTCTCTGCTGAATGCTTCAGGTCTGATTTTATAAATAGGAAGCCTTACTGTGCAGGATGCCATTTAAACCATAGTTTAGCTTGTGACTATCTGGATCAGCATGTCAAGATAAGAAATAGGAAACTTCAGACAGAAGGTGAATCAAAAGCTCTCCACAGCAGTCTGTACTTGACTTTGTCAAATATGGAGAGGAACCCATGACAGGAAAGCGCTTTGTCTTTTTTTCACTGGTATACACACATCAAGCTTAGAAGTGTTTCAAAGGAGCATGAGAGCTGCATAAAGGTCAACAGTCCAAAAAAGCACAAATAATATTAATTCACCTTGGATCCAGAAGAGACGCAGCACCCTATCATGGCTTTAGTTCAAGCAGTTCTAATTGGGTTTTCTGGCCATTTACGAGGTCAGATTTCCAGGTTTAACATACTTCACTAGATGTACTTGTCTAAGTTTAAATCAGCAATAAGACTTGACAGTGTGGAGAGCTGGGTTCTTTCTTCTGGATATATGTTTTCATTTATGGTTGAACTTGTCTCCTCCTTATGCTAAAGTCCTAAAACATCTTGCTGTGACATTACATTTTTTAATCAGTGTTTATTAAAGGACTATGTGGACATTCCATATCATGTGAACACCTCTCTTATTAAAGCTGTCATTTGTTGACAAATGGGTTGCTATTATAGTATGTGTAAGAACGTTACATGTTCTTCGTGCTGACAAGCCTAATTACATAATTTTCTATACGTATTACTAAGGAAAACAGAGGGAACAGCCATGGTGGATTTGGATCAGCAAATAAGAAAATCGAAGTGACCTCATTTAAATGATAATGGTAGAATGTACATTATCAATAACTATTAGGTAATGAAACATATTTATTTGATTTTTGTGGTGCAAAGTGGACCTTATACTGAGATGGCTCAGGGCCAGTTCATGCCATACAGTAGCTATCCACATTATGAGGGAAGTCTTGCAGGATTCTGGGTTGTCATCCAATCAGCCCAATACAGATGTCTTTTATTTGTCTGAAGAAAGAGACCTACAATAGTTACTTCATATAATTCTCCACTTATTGTCTTGAGGTTTTTGCACTTCAGCAAGAAGATATTAAGAACTGATTCTCATAACAAAAAGACAAATCAAAAAAGAAAGGTTTTATGTCTGGATTTAAAAGCACCCCCACATAGTACATTTTTATGACCTAATGAGATACTGCCCTTTGACAAACCTCAGAGATCTTTATTTCCTGAAGATATCTCAGAAACACCACCAAACTCAGAACTCATACTCTAAACATTGGGGGATCAATGTGTGTCACCACATCAACTGACATTCAGGTTCTTCTCTTGGTTATGCCATTATGAATCCAGAGCTACTCCAAATCATAGAATCATAGAATCATAGAA
>NW_010287749.1:0-11248 GCF_000700745.2 Antrostomus carolinensis
CCTTCCAACCCAATACATTCTATGATTCTACCTGGATTCATAAAAGGCATTTGACACTGTCCTGCATGACATCCTTGTCCCTAAGTTGGAGAGGCATAGACTAGAAGGATGGACCACTCGAGGATAAGGAATTGGCTGGATGGTTACACTCAAAGAGGTTACACTTCTACAGAAAGTCTGGGGAGGGACTTTTTACAAGGGCATATGTAGGAAGATCCCCCAAAATATTCACGGAGTCCTCATGAAGGTAAGAGTGAACTTCCATACTGACCTTTATTAGCTTAAAACAACACACTTTTATTGGGTTCTACAGGGTTCACGCAGTATAAACAAAACTACTATTGGCTAAATTAGCTAAATACCACACATATTGCCTTATAATTGGTTATAGGTAAATTTACTTCCACATTCATGTCAGCCTCAGTCTCTCCTTCCTTCCGTTTCCAGGATCAGTCTCTCCTTACTTCCGATTCCACGTGGATATTTCCTCCCCACCCCTGTGGCCAGCCAATCCCATTCAACATCCTCCTTCCTGTTTACGACCTTACTGTCCTTCCTCATTCTTGTCCTTCAAGGAGAATTCAAGGGCATTGCCTTCAGGGCTATGGGCTGGGTTGTGCAAGCAGGCCTTAAGTAAAATACCATGTCCTTGCTCTGTCAAGACATTCTCTGCAGGCATATAGTGACAAAACAAGAGGTAATGGCCTTAAACTGGAAGAGGGGAGATTTAGATTAGATATTAGGAATAAATTCTTTCCTGTGAGGGTGGTGATACACTGGAACAGGTTGCCCAGAGAAGTTGTAGATTCTCACTCCCTGGATGCGTTCAAGACCAGGTTGGATGAGTGTTTGAGCAACCTGGTCTAATGGAAGGGATCCATGCTTATGGCAGGGGGGTTGGAAAAAGTTGATCTTTGGGGTCCCTTCCAACCCATACCATTCTATGATTCAATAATGATTCTACAAATTCCACATGGATGAAATTAACAATATTAAATGTGAATGGGTAGACAAACTACTAGGAAAAAAAAATATTCTTTTTGAAATTTATAAAGTATTCAAGAAATAAAATCAGGGCCTTAGTGTCACTGTATAATGCCAGAGGTGTCCCATATCTGTGTTCTATGTAAATGTAGACATGAATGGTCTTTTAAAGAATAACAGTAACCAGTGAGATCAGGAACCTGACCTTTTTAATTTAAAAGTATAGACACAAACAATGAACTACGATGATTTATTTAGGTTTCCTTACAGGTCTTGAGAGTGTGTGTATAGATATATTGACATGAAACAGGAAACAATAAGCTAACAACATATCCATATACCTCTGTAAGTTACTGTGGTTCTTTCTATGCACATTTACCACTGGTCTATATACAATTCTCCACTTTTTTTTTTTTTTTTTTTTTTTTTTTTTTATAGTGCAGCTTTAATAATGACACATCATATATGACAAGATTTCCGATTTTTCTTTTTATCATTTATGAAAAAACTGAAGCACCATAGACTAATGTCTTCATTTTCACTTCAGAAGTTAGAATTTGGTTCTTTGCCTGTCTCATTTAATTTAAACCAAGATAGATTAGGAAGTGGGAAGAGGATGAGTACCAAAGGAATAACTTCTCCTTCATCTCTTAAGACTTTCAGCAACTTTCCAGTTTCTCTAGTTTAAAATAATTTCTTAATTTTCTTTTGTCAGTCTTTTCCTCTTGAAATGTCTTAACCTGATCACCTTATTTGACAACCTCAAAACTGGTTAGACAGAAACTTTATTTGAGAAGATTATTTGTTCTTCTTACTAAGTATTTAAATAAAGTTATTCTGTTATGCAGCTTTACAAATCAGCATGACATTTTCATTCTTCTCCTACCTTTATTCTTCAGACTTTATTAAGTTTGTGCTAACATTTCAGCTGTCTTCTCAGTGTGGATTTGTATTTCTCTGTCTTCTGACAAGTAACTTGAATTAGTTGGGACTAGCTCTTTGGATGCCAATTAACCACCTGTCTCAATGATAACATGGTCATCAGCTCCTTATTTGCCATTTTATTAATGGGTCCACCATCCTATATCATTCTATTTTCTTCATATGTGTTTCTTTTTTATTTTACAAAGTATTCACTCTAGGAGAAATACAAATTAATAGGCATAAAACCAATCTACCATTAACAAAAAACCCATGATATAACATTACTCTAATCATAAAACAGCAATAAACTCTAAAAGTCTGTACCTCACTCAACTTGGTATGTTTTTACTGGAAAAGTAAAAAAAAACATTTTAAAAATGAGAAAGATATCATGTGTATAAAGATTATCTGGCGTATCATCAGAAATTTTTGAATTATAATAGGTGTAAGTATGGTACAAGCCACTTGATGGATTATTTGAGGTACTGAAGAAAGAAGTAATGGCAATCATTCAAGCTATGCACAAACATAAGAAAAAAAGCTTAATTGAATATTTCACATGAACCCACAGAGCAGTATATTAGCAAATGTGAATAGACCCAAAGCAAAAGCTGACAGTCTTTCAAGTACTGATGACTAATATAAATTCTTTTGTATATTTTGTAGTGTTTCCTTGGTCTATAAAGAAAACTAAGCAATTAAAAAAAAAGAAATCATTCTGAAAACAGGTGCACCTGAAGATGGACAAAGAAGAAATGATGGTTTGAAATTATGTTGTTGGTACCTACCTCAAGAATTTCGTAAGAATTATGTTAAATGCTTACAGAAGTGCCTCTTGGTGTGATAGCAACATAGCAGAGACATGCATTCTTAAAAACAATTTATATTAACTGTCCAAAACATTTAAGAAAAAAAAAATCATGTCATTCTACTTGTGTTTTCTTGCCACTGCACTGAATTAGTTAACTTTGGCTAATGTTTACTCTCTTTGCATGTAAGATTTTATTTCCAGTTTAAATTATGAGACTGAGACACTGCTAACTTTTTAGATTCAAGTCTATTATTCCCATTTTCCCATTTGTTTTTGCTTTTCCAGTTATGAATATCCATTGAATTACTGAAAAAATGTATTTAGAATCTAATATAACATCAAAAATTTCTCTTTTTTAATCTACTTCTATTTTTGCTATTTCTGCTTTGTACTTTGTTCTCATTAACTAGAAAATAATGAACTAATTCTAATTATTTTTGTATTTTCCTGATACTTTTCCAAATATATAAGCAACAAAATATAAATGTCATGCTGATTACCCATTACTGGAAAATAGTAAACCCACTTACAGTCCTCTCAAAATTTTACCATTTATGACAGTAATTTCATTAGTCATTGTTCACTAATTTAATCTTAGTATTTGAGTGTCAGATGGTAAACCACATACAACTGAGGAGTAATTTCTGGATCTGAATTAATTTTAGAGCTATTATTGACCTGTCCAACACCTCAAATAATATTTATGTGATAAACTATGAACATTTTTTTTATCTTCTTGCAATAATAATTTCTTAGTTCCTGTAAGTGAAGTGAACTTCATGGCATATCAAATTTTGTCATTACTTTTATGAAGTTGCCTATCCTGTTTAATAACAGGTTTTTAGGACAATGTTGCTGACCAACAACAATATTTGAAATTATTGTATAGTATAACATATAGCAATGCCTACACTGTAATATTTATTATTTTTGTTTACATTCTGTTTCTCAGAAAATACATCTCAAAGTATGTGTTGGATTAATTTTTAATTAAAGTACAACCAGTAGATACTTTCATATCTCTCAGGTGCTAAGACTCAGGAATAGATTGTGATAGTATATATAGACTATAGCATAGACAGGGATTTTTAAACCTTTTATATTATATTTCTTTTTAATATCCTAGCTTTTCTTTCAGACTACTAATTCTTTTCATATCTTTTTTCATGGGAACATGTTTTAGTTTAATAGAAAAATTTCATGCAAAATGAAGTGCACAAGCATTGTGTACTGTGGCAGAGTCATAACTGTTGAATCAAAAAAAAAAACAGCAGGATCTTCAAATGTCTTCCACTTCAAAAACAAATTTAATTTCCTACCCCCAGCTGTTTTATTTCTAGAGATGTTCAGCTGTTCATAAAGTGCTTGCAAGATTTTACTTTATATATATATATATATAATGAAAAAATATATATTGTTCACTTTAGAGACAGGAGAACTTTGAAGATTTGTTGATGTCTCTTCCCAAAAAAATTCTGCTCTAGATAAAGATAAATCACAGTAAACTGTAAATTAAACATTTCAGAAGTTAGAGCAAAAGACAGTAGATAATTTTATTCCATAACTGTTATGCAGTCTTAACTGTAGTGATCACTACCATGTCTATACATTTGACTTTCTGAATAGTAAAATGCAAAAAATTATGAAATGGAATTTTCATATCATGTTTTAAATAGTGCACATACAGTGTATTGCGGACTTCTAAAAATTATTTTTTCATGTAGAGTATTTTTACTTTTTATAGTACTTGAACGTAGCTGTCTCATTTGAGCTCTTTTCTGACAGAAACAGAATAGAAAAGTGAGAAGAAATAGCTGGAAATAGGGAAAATGAAAGAAAGTATGCTATTTCATAAAATGTCATGTAGAGATGACTAGACAGAAAGATAACACAGGCACAAAAGTATCCATTACTAAGAAATATTCCTACTTCCCGGTATTTGTTTTTCCCTCATACATTTTTCTTTGCCACCCCTTACTTATCTTCCACATTTATTGCTGCATTCTTCTTCTGTTACCTCACATTCAAATTTTTCCTTTACTTTATCCTTCTGTTTCTCCTTACTACTCTCTTATTTTCTCCTGAATTCATCAACTACTTCATCATTTTAACTGAGGTTTCAACAGATACTTCTTCCCTCTTGAGATTGCCTCAGAATCTACTACTACTACGCTCCACACCTTTGGTATCAAACTTCGTTGGTTCATGTCTTGCAAAAGGATGGTATTCCTTTTGCCTCCTGAAATTCTAGATTTTCGATCCTGGAAACAGTGAAATCAAATTAGTTTGAACTTCAGCTTTATCTTAGGCTTCTTATTTCTGTGTTTTCTTAGGTAAGTGATGCTTTCTTGGTGAAAAATAGAATACTTGACATATACAATAATCTGAATACCAGAAATTAAACATTTACCTCATATAAAGTAGGGGATTCTGGTGGACACATGGGGGTCCTGGTGAATATCAAGTTGAACATGAGCCAAAAATGCACCCTTGCAACAAAAAGACTAAGGTTTTCCTGGTCTGCGCTGGGAGGAGTGTTGCCAGCAGGTCAAGGGAGGTGATCCTTCCCATCTGTTCAACACTGGTGAGACACATCTGGAGTGCTGGGTTTAGTTCTAGGCTCCCCAGTACAAGAGAAACATGGACATACTGTAGAGAGTACAGCAAAAGACCACAAAGAAGATTTAGGAACTGGAGCATCTTTCATATAAGGAAAAACTGAGAGAGCTAGGACTGTTGACTTGAAGAAGAAAAGGTTCAGGAAGATCTTATCCATATACCTAAATACATGAAGGGGAAGTACAAAGAAGATAGAGCCAAGCTATTTACAGTGATGTCCAGTGACAGGGCAAGAGGCAATGGGCACAAACTAAAACACAGAAGGTTCTATCTGAAACATTAGGAAACACTTTTTCTTTGTGCGGGTGGCTGACCACTGGCATAGGTTGCTCAGGGAGGTGATGGAGTCTTTCTCCTTGGAGATATTCAAAAGCTGTCTGGACACAGTCCAGGGCAACCTGCTCTAAATGGCCCTGCTTGAACGAGGCGGGTTGGGGGGATGATTTACAGAGGTCCCTACCACCCTCAACCATTCTGTGAATCTGTGATATGGCAGAGGGTGAAAAAAACCCAAAAACCCACATAAAACAACACATCATTTTTGATTGCAAGCCATATGCAGTCAGAATAGTCCCTCTTTATGACGACAGATTTTCCTGTGTTTTCCTCTATGTGCATAAAATCTAGATGTGATTATTGCAAGCCATTACACTAGAAAATAAGTCACTGTGTCAAGATAAGGAAGAGGCTAAATGTATGAGGATGAAGGTTCATGTTCTTTGAGGATTGTTTTTCTCCCTTGATCCATAGGTCATTATTTTCATTCTCATCAGACAATGGAGATCACAAAAATCAGAATTTTTTTTCAAGTGAGGCACCAGCTTTCTTCAGAAGTATGTGCAGAACCAACTGCTTGTTCTGCAGGTGGGAGCATGAGGGACTGAGCTATGTAAAGTCCCGGCCCATTCAAGGAGTCACTTGCCTAGGAATTCTTGGACAGACTGAACATCTTGGAAAAAATAGTTTTCATGGACCATTTTGATACTAATGAATTTGTTGGTCTTGTCAGAAATTTTTCAAAATGTTTTAATTTTATATAGATATTGGGATTATGTTGTTGGGGTTTTTATAGCTTGGATGGAACCCAAGACATGAGTGTGGACCCAAGAGAGACCAAGTAATCAAATTCAAAACAAAAAAATACTTCAGAAAATGTATTTCATATTAGTTTCAAATATAGAAAAAAAAAATTTGTGAGTCATTAATGACTATGACTCATATTATTTACATACACAAGGAAAAATATCTTAATAATAAGAATTTAAAATTTATATAAAAATACTGTAAAAATATAGAGATCCTAATAAAAAATAATAATTGTACAGCCTATTAAGAATTCTTTTTTTCAGACTTCAGTTCTTATAAGAGCAAGGGTTTCATTGTAGCCTCAGTGGTGAATATGAACTTTGACATTAACAAATTTATTATTAACTAGAACAAGCTGTGCTGTTATAGAAACAAAACATAGATGGACTTAAGTAGGTACAGGGATTGTTCAAGACTTTGGTGTATTTTTGTGATCTGATAAAACTATTAAAAGTATAAATTGGCAACGTTTCCTGTTTTGTTTTTATTCAGTAATCTGAATCTGTCTGACTTTCTTTTATGGTCAGTTCTTATTCTGAGGGTGAAAATTTTTATCCTTCTATACCTTTTCATCTGGGATGAGCTAGGACAATGGACAATTTCCCTTGATTTTTCTTCTCTTGACATTGCTCCTTGTAATTTATCAAACATTCTAAGTCTACTGAAAGGCCTTCAAAAGTATTTTGTTTAGTGTTATTGCATCTCTTCTAGCATTCTCTGTATTTATTTCATATTTTTTTTCTGTAGGGTATGATTGATCTTCTGTGGTGGGTTGACCTTAGCTGACTGCCAGGTGCCCATTGAGCCACTCTGTCACTCCACCTCCTCAACAGAACAGAGAGAGGAAAATAGGATGAAAAGCTCATGTGTTGAGACAAGGACAGGAAGTTCACTTCTCAATTACCATCATGAGCAAAATAGACTTGACTGAAGGAATTAGTTTAATTTATTGTCATCAATAGCAGAGTAGGTTAGTGAGAAATTAAATAAAAACTAAAAACACCTTCCCACCCACCTTTTTCTTCTTTCCAGACTCAACTTTTCCCTCTGAATGGTGCAGGGGAATGGAGAATAAGGGTTGCAGTCAGGTCATAACAATCCATTCCTACTACTCCTTCTTCCTCACACTCTTCGGCTCTTCAGTGTGGGGTTTGACCCATGGGACACAGTCCTTTACAAAATTCTCCATCATGGGTCCTTCCCACGGTCTGCAGTTCTTCAAAAACTGCTCCAGCACAGGCCATTTCCATGGAGTGCAATCCTTCAGGAATGGACTGCTTCAGCATGAGTACCCCATGGGGCCACAGCTCCTGCTAGGAACCAGCTCCAGTGCAATCTCTCCACAACATCGCACCTTCCTCAGGGCACATCTACCTGTTCCGGCATGGGATCCTCCATGGGCTGCAGGTGGATTATCTGCTCCACCATGGACCTCCATATGCTGCAGGGGGGCAACCTGTGTCACCATGGTCCTCATCACAGTCTGCAGGGGGATCTCTGCTCTTGTACCTGGAGCATGTCCTCCCCCTCCTTCTTCACTGACCTTTTTGTTTCTCTCATTCCTCTATGCCAGCTGCTACTGCACAGCAGTTTTCCCCCTTTCTTAAATATGTTATCACAGAGGTGTTACCACCATTTCTGACTGGCTCAGCTTTGGCCAATGGCAGGTCCATCTTGGAGCTGTATGAAACTGATTCTGTTTGACATGGGGGCAGCTCCTGATGTCGTCTCATAGAAGCCACCCCTGCAGCTCCCTGCTACCAAAAGCTTGCTACTTAAACCAAATACATCTCTTCTTACTTAGGACAGCATCTAATATAATGTTTTTATCTATAATAAGAACTCATAGGTATTGTTACAAGATTTCAACAGTAATATTTATAAATATAGAATGGCTCTCATTGATTATTCCCAGTGGAAGCAGGCTTGATAAAACATGTTTGTTATCTTTGTGATATGCCATTATCTTACCCTAAAACTCTGCAAAATTTATGGTGAGAGGTGGATGGATGCAAGATTTTTACTGGATAGATGAACTATGCATATTAGATTCATATGCAGAGTTTCTTACTGAATGTAACTGCTGTTTGCTTGTGGTGCTTAATTCTCTGAATTTTTGACTACACATGGAGATGAGCTATGCTGGTTAACACAGTGTTAAGAACATTTTCAACTGTAGCTTAAATTGTTATGTGAGGATAAATAGTACCTGGAAGATGTCCAAATTTAGAGTGGTAGCTGGTAATTTTCTTACTTATAATTGAAAGTATGTGAATTATAAAAGGGAAAAATATTTGCAAACATATTTTTTTTAATTTTATAATGAATTTTACTCTCTATGCATGCTCTATTACTTGCCATGTGTTAAAAAATACCAGTAGAATAGAAAGCTGTTTCTTTTGCCCCATTTATTCCTGAAACAAGATTCTCCAGTTCAGTACCCTCTATATGCAAGACAGATAGATATTTTTCTGATTTTGTGTAAAGCACAGTGAAAAACTATAATGGGAGGAAAAAAAAAAAAAAATCCTCTTGGATCCTGTGACCAAAACTTCTGCAATTGAATTTTTCCAACTGGATTTTCAGAGTAAGTTTTCAAACATTGTTGTTTATTATATGTATAAAATGTGCAACCTGGCTATGGTTTTACCTGCAGCCTCTAATTGATATGTTAAAATAAAAATGAAAATAAAAAAATATTTGTGATAAGTCAGTCTGGATTCTACAACATTAATAACTTCTGAATATTCAAATAAAAGTTTCCATAATCTGAGGTATTATTTTGGTTTGGGTTTTTCTGGGTTATATTAGTATTTTCTCATTCTTCCTTTCTTTATCTCTTTCTTTCCCTCTCTCTTTCTCTCTTTCTTTTAGAAAATATATATATATTATTTCAAGTAATTCACACACCTTGAGTTAATAAATTAGTGACTACATTTAATCTAGTGATTTTTTTTTTCATTATCTTTTTAAATACACTTATTTTGTGTTTAACTGTATTTTAAGGCATTTAAGTACTCTTATATTTGGCAAAGATTTAAACTTTGCAAATTTATTTTCTTAACACTGTTTTTGACCCTACATGAATTTTCTAAAATTGTTTAATTATATTTCTATTTTGAAAGAGTCAATTATGTGATATGAAAGGCTAGAAAACTGTCTGCAGCTTACTATATTTTGAAAGAGTCAATTATGTGATATGATGAAAGGCTAGAAAACTGTCTGCAGCTTACTGCCTTTAGAATTTTAATGACTTGGTCTTTTGTCAGTCCTTATTAAGTGGTGAAGAATAATTACAGGAAAAGATGGCAATATTTTATCATTTGTTATTAGTGGCTTGTTTATAATATATCCTTGTTCATGTTTCAAGCATAGGGAGAAGGTAGACAAGTAGTTGTTGGACTCCAGTACAGATAATGAAGGTGTGAATACTAAGCAGCAACTGAATCTACTTTGAAGCAAGCTTTGCTGTTCAGCTTAGTGTTCTTCACGCTTCATTGTGTTTACTGAGAACAGGCTGTCAAAATATTATATGTGATGTGGTAACTCAAGACTCCTGGTGTGTTAAGTTTTTGCAATGGTGAATATATTGCCCTAAAAAAATGTTACATGCATCAGAAATTTTTTCTTTGCTTGATCATAAGAGTAGAAATTTCTGTAATAGCCAAACATTTTTTTAAAAAAATATTAGAAGTGTAATGGGAAAAGAGAACCAGACATTTAAAAAGTAAAAAGCCAGACCATTATTTGATGTGGTACCATTAATGTAGTTCCACTGATTTTAATTCTTAATTTCTGCTACTAAGCATCTGAAGCACCTAAATTGCTTCTATAAGCATTTTGTCAGTCATATATGTACAAATTATTTGAACAGCCTTAAAACTTAGTTTAAGGGCAGAACAGTAAATATAGGTTAGTTATCTGGATTTACAGCTTCAGTGTGGCTTTTTTTTTGTTTTGTTTTTGTTTGGTTTTTTGTAAATTGGTTTTGCTTGGTTTTTTTAAAAAAAAGAAAGATTTTTTTTAGTAATCTGGAAATCATAATCTCTTTTTGCCAGTGTTATCTCATAATTTTGAATCATTTCTGTTCTCTAAGTGCTGCTTCTAATTATTCAGTCACTGGGTGCAGACTTTTGGATTAAGCTTGAGAGTACTTGAGGATTAAGTTTGAGGATATTGGCTATTATACTTGTTCTGTAAATTGAAAATATACTTTACTCATTATTAAAACTGCCACATAAACCTGGGTGAATTCTGACACTCTTGATAGCCCTTCTTACTTTCTTTCCTTCTGTTTTAAGATTTTTACTTAACTAAAAGTGACAAGACCCTTTGTGTTTGTTTCTCCCTTGGATGTAGAATAAGCCAGTGAAACAACTAAATAAGACAAATGAACACAAGTGAAGGTTGATGTAGATGAACTGATAGACTCATGTAAACATTTTCTTCCCTGGTGTCCTAGTTTTGCTAGGATAGAGTTAATTTTCTTCTTAGTACCTAGAAAGCACTATGTTTTGGTTTCAATGTGGGATTTTTTTTTTGAGAAGAATGCTGCTAATGTACCAGTACATTGTGATTGGGTAGTTTGCAAGAACAAAAGACTGGGAGGGGGAAAATGTAGTAGTTAACAAAACCCAGAATTAACATTTAGATTATTCCATATCATATTATATAATGTTCAGTATATTAACAAGGGTTGACAGGAAAGGGGGGGATTCTTTTGGGAATCCCTCAAGTTCACTTTTCCGGGATTGCCGTTTTGGGTTCAGAGTTCCTTTTTACTCTTCTGGAACTGCTATTGGTGGGTGGTGAGCAATTGTACTG
>NW_010287750.1:0-487 GCF_000700745.2 Antrostomus carolinensis
CCTTCCCCATACCACCGCTGCACGCCTTTGCTGAAGACACATTGCCACCTAGCAACGGCTCGGCGTAATCTCCAGCACACCAGCAAGGCCTCCGAAAGATGGGGTTTTGGAAAAAGAAAAAGAAAAAAACCCCAAAACATAACACTATAAAAAAATCCAAACACATGGACCTTGCCCCTCAAAGGAGGGACAGGCCATGACCACTGTCTGTGGAACACCATGGGCAGACCCTGGTAGCACAGGGGCGGGAAGAAGGGGAGGGTGGCATGGGGCAGGTGGTTTCGGACAGAACAGAGCCCTGTGTCTCACCCGCCGGTGAACCGACTGGGCCTGGAGTGCCTTTGCCAGTCGGAGAGGTCGGTACCATCCCCGGCTGAAGAGGGAAGGGTGCAGGCAAGCATCAGGGCAGCACCTTGTTTCCCTCAGGTCTTAGCCCAGCACTTGGCAGCTGCCAGCCCTTCGCTCCCGCTGCGGCCACCTCAGGGAC
>NW_010287750.1:548-6102 GCF_000700745.2 Antrostomus carolinensis
GGGGCGGGGGGGGGGGGGATAAAAAGTGAACAATTTAAATTCTTTTTCCACAAATATAAAAGTGGGTGAGATGGCGGCATCAGGATCCCTTTGTCACCACAACCCTGTTAGCATGTCCTCCTGTAAGGAAATTTGACAGCACCTCACTCCTCTTCTGGGCAATTCTCACTAATGCAAAATTCCTCCAATTCCTTTCTTGGTTCCTTCCTTGTACCACTCACACCATAACGTGCTCTCACATCGATCTACTCGCCACCAGCTCTCCAAATGCCAGCCAGTCTCTCTCTGCTGCAAGGCGGTGTCAGCGATACGGTTTCAGAGTGACACTTGCTTTGCACCCATCTGCAGGGAGGGAAGTTGGGTGTTTGCACCTGTCTGTCTGCAGTAGGTACAGCTGGCAGGGTGCAAAGCCACAAACTTGTTGGGAAAGGGGCCCAAAGGAATGGGCAGGAACTAAACAGGCAGAGAAGAGACATGTTTTAAATAGTACATCAAGAGAAAATTATTATTTAACCCATTTAACTGTCTTTTATGGTCATCCTTGCCTATGAGCACACAAGCAAGAGAAAAAGACTCACGAGAATATTTTTTTTAAAATGTCTTTGAGGTGGGATTAGGAATATTTTCTTCATACACTTCCGAGGCATAAAGTTTGGAGATTTACTATCCACATTACTTCTTATATTTATATCTTGCAAAACTTTTTCTTCCATATTTTGCACTATTAGTTTTTGATAGGACGTGTGGACTTTTTGAAAGATCAGTACCAAATTTGGTATTGCCTAAGGTAACATGAATTTAACTTTAGCTTGCTAAAAGTTCTACAAGTTTTCCGCACCAAACAATTATTTTCATCAGTAATAGTGTCCTCTCTTTACAACAAAATATTAAATAAAGGAATGAGGTGTAATACATTGAACCGACTGTATTTCCTCATAAAGCATACTGGAATTATTTGAAGGTTTTCAGTGGGGAAACAGCTTAGTAATTTACCCCTACAATGCTCAAAAAGAAGAAAGGAAAAACAAAACAACAAAAAAAAAAAGAAAATAGCTTGCAGTTATTTTAATCAATAACATCCCCTGTCAGCAAGGCACCTACAGGTCCTAGAACAAAGAAATGAGAATGCATTCACTGGGAGGCTAACACATCTCACAGCTGACTGCAGAGACTGAGGTGAACAAATGCTTTTGTGAACCTGTGCAAACCTGAAGACAAAAATCACCTCTCGTTGATTTAGTGCACAGTACGTTGACTCTAGCTATTGTTTGCTCTATAAACTGTACACTGACACTAGCTATTGTTTGCTCTATGAACTGTACACTGACACTAGCTATTGTTTGCTCTATAAACTGTACACTGACACTAGCTATTGTTTGCTCTATGAACTGCCTTGCAATAACACATGCTCTTACAAAGGCCTTACACAACTGAACATTTTGATGAGTGATATGGTGGTGCTTAGAATTACCAAACTGGATTACATATACTTATTTCAGTGTCTCCTCAGAAATGCATGAAAAAGAACCTCTCTTTGAAATTGCACAGTAGCTTCATTGATCTTTCTCTCATATGTTTCTAGAAAGTGTGACACTTGGGTAAAAATAAAATATCGTCAAATTACAGCTGTAGTTTTGCTCCAAAGCTGTAGGTACAATAATCTCTTCCAACTGTAGAGAAAGTTATTTCATAAAACACACAAGTCCATTGCATCATCTCTTTATGATGTTATCTCACATTTCATTACCACTTCACACTTCTTTAAATATACGGCCCAGAAAGTCAGAGTAAAATATATTCATAAGGTTGAGATAATTGCATGTCCGTACGCAGAAGGAAACATACAGATGGCTATATGCACCTATTCCAAAGATGGCATTAGAAGATAAATAGCTGTGAGGCCAAACACATCTGCAAATCTAAAAGGTAGAAGTGCTGATGGGCAAACCTCACTGGTCCAAAACTCCATATGCAGATTAAAACATGTGGATGGATATATGCAGCTATTTCAAAGGTGGCATTAGAAGAAAGGTAAATAACTGCGAGTTTAAACACACCTACAAATCTAAAAGGTAGCAGTGCTGGTAGGCGAACCTCACTGGTCCAAAACTACATAATAGCTATAGCATTGCCTGAAGTTAGATTAATGCTTGCCAAATGTGACCCTTCATCCAGCAGCCCTTACGGAGGAGTTTTTGAATTATCTGAGAGAGATGAGTGTTTTTTACATATCACCTTGAAACAAAACCGTACAGCAGGCTCGGCTGTCACAGCAGGGATGGTTCCCCCAGACTCTGGCTTCAGCATTTACTGGTTTAGTAACTGAACCAGCTCTAATCTGTCCCCATCAACATTGCCTGGACAAAGGTGATGCCCTTTCAAGCAAAATACCCAAGTCGGACCCACTTACTTCCCTCCCGTCTCAAGGTCAATAAGCATTGCTTACTTCTCCAAAGCATGTAGCTATTTGGGATGGCAAAGTCATACAACTTTGAAGGTTATTTCTTGTGACAGCCCTGGCCTTTCTTCCCCAGAAGTTACACACGAGGCACATCCTCGTGCACAAAAGCAGTGCATGCATCCCTGAACCAGCCCCAGCATCAGAAGCAACATCCTCACAGCGTGCTCCCAGACTAACTAGCTTTGTTGTGAAGGCTAAGTAGCACAGGAATAGCCACCATAATGTGGGTACAATGCTTCCAGAAATCAAGCTGGCATCTTTGCATAGTCAGGAAGACACTCAGAGCTAGTCTATTCTTTCCAGATCCAGTCTGGTTGCAGAGAGGATCAGGGTACAGACACAGCCTCTGCAGTAACTGCTCCTTTCTCAGATACATAGAAGACTAAAAACCTTTTATTTTTATCTCATTCTGTGAAGGTCAGTAAAAACACTGCATATTTCTAACCTGGAGATGCAAATTGTCATAGTTATGGGAGGTTGTCTCTCTACAACTGTCCTGGCAATTGCACGGTGCTTCATTGCACAGTGTTGATTTATTCACATCATTATTTTCATGAAATAGGGAGAATTCCCTGCACACTAAATCATGCCAAGCTTTGTTAGAGGATTTGGGGGATTTTTTTCCTTATATGGATCTTCATATGCCTGCAAATCCCAACAGACATCCTTCTCAGTAGCAACCAAATTATTAGCACATAACAATTTGTGCTTTATTAACGTTACTCTGCAATTTAACAGTGTTAAATGTGGATCAGAGTGATTCTCTTGTCTCTTCTAGCATGACCTTAATTATTCTGATACCATTTCCCAATACTCTGTTACACTGAACATAATTGGCTCTAGCAACTTCACGTCTAAACCTCCACTCTTCAACTAATTTACTACATTCAGTCTCAGCAAACTGTCCCACTGTCAAAGATTGTTGCATCTGAAAAATAGGTAACATGGCAACAAAAAAAAAAAATTACTAAGCATCATGACTTATTTAGTTGTAACATTCTCTGGTAAGTTTATGTCAAGGAAATAAACACAATATCACAGCAAGCTATTTGTGTTTGGGTTTTTTTTTTTTCCCTTCAGTGCAAAAAAAACCTCCACCTGCCCTATTTCTGGCAACATTTTTTTCCTGTAGCACCAAACGTGAGGTATATTGTTTGATTTAGTCTGTAGTTTTGGCTCATGTAAAAGTCTTAAGAATTTTTGCAATGCTGTAATTAGTTGTAACCTAATATAATTCTGGCCTTTCAATTAGATTTTCCAATCCCCAAATAACCTTTCCATACTATTCACCACATTGTCCTTGGCAGGGGCAGGTAGTCTGTACAGATAGATGCATGGCTGCCTCCTGCCAAACATACAAGCAGGAACACTTACAGTCAGCATTGTTCGATAGTGAAAACACAGTTCCTTTATTTACACTCTTAAATACGTATCTTATGTTTCTTTAAACATTTAATGTAATTCTTCAGCTGTCACCCAACAATCAAAAGCCACCCTGTGTGGTTTTTTCCTTTGTCAGATTCATAGGTACCTAATCCATCTCTGAACCTTGTTCGAGGGACCTTTTGTTAACTCCTTGCAACCACCTATTTTCTCTAAGGCTTGTGTTCCCATTACAAATCATGTCCTATAACTGGAAAAAAATAATTTCTCCACCTTAGCAAAGGTAAAGGTTGCTCACTCTTCAAAACACTTTTATTTTCTTCCTTTTTACATAAAAAATATGACTTTGGAGTCTTTGTAGCTCACAGCTGCTTCTGAGTGAATTTGATTGTTAACAGTTGGGAAGACTAAATGGTTTAAACCCAGCTGTTGTTAAAATAAAGCTATTTAACAATCATTTTTTCTGTAGCTGCAACTACTTACAACTCCTTCTCTCATTGTCCCCCTCCAGATTCTAGTGAATCTCAACAACAGCAGAAGTTTTAGCTGCCCCATTTTCCTACCCTTGGACTTTCAGTGTTTGTTCTCTTCATGTTGCAGTGTCACTTAGTGCTCAGTCAGAGGAGGTCAGCTCCTCTGGTGATGTTAGCAAAACAATCTTTCTGTAGGGGGTGGGGGGGATGAGATAGCAGAAATAAAGATTTTTTTAAAGTATGATTATATGAAAATATGAAATTAATTAGCAGATATGTGAAATAATTAACTTGAATGTAGGATTATCATCACAGAAAATAGTTCATATTACCTGAACTTAATGTCAAAAATCTTTCTGTAGTCAAGAGGAAGAAGGACCTTCCTTGTGTAATTCGAAGCTTTTAAATGAGACACCATAAATCACCCACCAAGATAGCATTTTTCTCCTCAGTGAGGGCAGAAAGAACAGTGTTACTAGCTGGTTCATTTAGCTGTCAACAGCTGGTAGTGGTGAGACATTCTTCACTTCAGCTGTAAGGATGAGTACTGAAAGAAGAGGCAGATTATGGAATTTAATGGTGGAACAGGATTCACAGATTAAAGATTATGTTACTGAATTGAAAGAATTCCTCATGGACATGTCTGTAAAGTATAAACTGCTTGACATCACCAGCCTCATTAGTGGCACATACAGGGAACACTCCCTACCATTTGAGCCAACAATGTGCCCTTGTGGCCAAGAAGGCCAATGGTATCCTGAGGTGCATTAAGAAAAATGTGACCAGCAGGTCAAGGGAGGTGATGCTCGCCCTCTACTCTGCCCTGGTGAGGCTGCATCTGGAGTATTGTGTCCAGTTCTGGGCTGCCCTGATTCAAGAGAGATAGGGAACTTCTGGAGAGAGTCCAGCGGAGGACTACAGAGATGATTAAAAGACTGAAGCATCTTTCTTATGAAGACAGACAGAGAGCTGGGACTGTTTAGCCTAGAAAAGAGAAGGCTGAGAGGGGACCTTATTAATGTTTACAAATACCTAAAGGGCAAGTGTCAAGAGGATGGGGCCAGACTCTTTTCAGTGGTGGTCACCAAAAGGACAAGCAGCAATGGGCACAAGCTGGAACACAGGAGGTTCCACTTAAACATGAGGAAAAATTTCTTTACTATGAGGGTGACAGAGCACTGGAACAGGCTGCCCAGAGAGGTTGTGGAGTCTCCTTCTCTGGAGATGTTCAAAACCC
>NW_010287750.1:6131-6383 GCF_000700745.2 Antrostomus carolinensis
AGGTGACCCTGCTTGGGCAGGGGGGGTTGGACTAGATGATCTCTAGAGGTCCCCTCCAGCCCCTACCATTCTGTGATTACTGTATTTTCATATTATGTGCAAGAACCCAAATGAATATTGCTGGTTTCTACTGATTTTGCAAGCATGGAAAGGTTGAAAGTGACTCTGGGTGTATTCCAGGTAGGTCCAGGGACCACAGAATAGCAGCAGTAGCATTTAGGTACTGTTATAGTGAAGACCCTGAATAAAGGT
>NW_010287751.1:0-9420 GCF_000700745.2 Antrostomus carolinensis
CCCAGGATGCCATTGGCCTTCCTGGCCACTATGGCACAGTGCTGGCTCAAACCCCCATCAGTCTCCCTGTGGCTCTGGGAAGTCTGTGATACTGAATCCTTTTGGAGATGCTGAATATCTGAGACACCCGAGGTTTGCAGGAGGGTGGTTAGACCTCCTGACACATTAGCAGCTTTGTCCTATACAGAAATTAGACCCAAGAACAGTGTGAGGGGGAGATTTCAAGGTTTTAGCTACAGACCAGTATCGCTGAGAACTATTAAGCAAATAGGCATAACTAAATCTGTGAATAATCTTTGTCCTTCACGATTGCTCCCTGGCTTATCTTATGCCTGTTTTAATACCATGACTCTGACTGAGAGTTGTGCCCATTTAAATGCCCTAGAGCTGGTGGCAAAGGGTGTTTTTGTGTTTCATGAGAGCTCTGAGCCTCACCCTTTCCATAAAGAAAAGGGAAATGCTTGAACTGAGGGTTCTCACATTCAGGGAGAGGAGTCTGACTATAAGGTTATGTAGCAAAAAGGGTTTTTTTTTTTTTAGTTTAATATATCACAGAATCACAGAATCACAGAATGTTGAGGATTGGAAGGGACCTCAAAAGATCATCTAGCCCAATCCCCCTGCTGGAGCAGGAACCTAAATGAGATCACACAGGAATATAAATGAAATTGGAGAGGGGGATGTTTGGTTCTCAGTCTGAATTTGTAAATTACTTAAAGACCAAACCCTATATTTCTTCTAGCAAAGTATTTTGCCCTAGATTAAAAAGTGAACTTCAGTTTTAACCCTAATGAAGGTCCTCCTGACGGCTAAAAGGACAGAGGGAAGAATGACCACCTCCCAAAACTCACACTAACTGCAAAGCTGTGTGTTTAATAGGTTTTAAAGTTATTCCAGACATGGAACTACTAATTATCCAAGAACAGCCAAAGGGGAAAGAAAAAAAGAAAAAAAAAAGAAAGAAAAAAAGATTTTGCAGTTGAAAATTTTTGAAAACAGTGTTTTTGTTGAGTCCTCCTGCATCCGCTCCTCTCCGGAGCAGTAACTGCATTTGCTGCTTTATTTCACTCTTTTCTCACAGTCTTAATTAACTGACCCCCATCTAATTGCAGAGTGTTGCCTGCAAACATACAGTTTGGTTGGTTTTACACAGCCTGTTTTGTTTTAAAATCTCTCCAGGATACAGAAAACCCTTTATTTTCCCACCAAAAGTGAGTGGCAGGAGGTGGCTGCTGTGTCCATTAGGACATCAAGAGCCAGAAGACTTGTCAGATTACATGGTCAACAACAGCCAGCATCTCCCCTGGATGGTGAAGCCTAAGAGTGAAACCTGCAAACCCTGAACATTACTTTGAGATTTCAGGCCACAGTCTCACAAGGGTGTTGTTCCTGCAGGTCTGGGTATGACCTATCATATCTAAGAAGGATGCTGTGGACTCTGTAGAGCATTCACCATTCCTTCTGGTTGGTGTGGGCAGTGAGAATCCTCTCTCCTTCTTCACATACCTTCCAGCAACACAGAAATAACAATGTCCTGCTGACTCAGCCTATGAGAAAGAGACTGGGGTTGAGTTTCTTCAGAGACCTTTTTCCTCCCTAAGATGGAAGGATACAGGCTGTTAGTTAATGACATATAGAAATTAAAAACAAAAGCCAACCCTTCTGTTGCTTAAATGGATGAGTTTGAAAAATGCCAGCCAACTATTGTATGTAGAGAGGGTTATAGAGACACATGCTTAGAGGCAGATATATATTTCCAAAATAAAAATCACTCTTTTTCTGTAACAGCACAAATATCTGTAAAGCTGTGGATAGATCTGCAGATAGAGGATATTTTCCCAGTAGCAGGGGGAGTCTCTTTTCTTGGCAGAATGCTGTCATGCAGGACATGCCAGTATGTCTCCGTATCACACTCGCATTGACAACGTGAAAACTAATTGGAATAATACCCACACGCAGCTGCTGGGCTTCCCCCAGGAGAAGACACAGCCCACACATGGTGTAGGTGGGTGCATGCGATGTAGGTCATGGCACACCGCTTTGCTTTGTGAGGGCAGCATTCCTGGTGGGTGACTGACAAGTGTTTCCCTCTTCATCTTCAGCAAGTCTAGCAGACACTGTTAGCGCTGGGGTTGTCTAATTATACCCAGTGTGTTAGGACAAGAAACAAGAGAAGAGTCTGTAAAACTCAGAGCTGAGTGAGAAACTGGAGAAAGGATTCCTTCCAGTCCTTGCCTAAATGTTTTCTTCAAATCCCGCTGGGACAAGAACATTGCAGGGTCAAGATCTGAGGAGGCTGTAAGATTCCCAGAATGCCAACAGCCTGAATGATGATGAGGGAGATGTTTTCCACAAGTAAATGCTTTCAGTGGTGCATTCAGAAAGGCACTAATACAACAGGAATCCAATAAATGGATTTTAGTTATAGCTCTATGGTGAAATAGAGGACTTGTAGAAGATACCCAGGTTGGGAAGTGTGTCCTGGTAAGTATGTCTGAGGCAGTATAACACTGGAGACTCACAGTCCCAGGTTGCAGGTGCATTAGCTGACCTCGGGGACATAGCTCATCAAGTCATTTTAGCTCCTAAAGCAATAACTAGTTATAAGATGACTGTAACTTTAAGCTAAGTCATCTGCATTGGGTGATGAAGCACTGGGACAGGCTGTCCAGAGAGAGTGCGGAGTTTCCATCTCTAGAGATGTTCAAAACCCACCTGGACGCTTTCCTATGCAACCTGGTGTAGGGAAACCTGCTTTAACAGGGAGGTTGGACTAGATGATCTCCTGAGGTCCCTTCCAAGCCCTGTGATCCTGTGATCCCCCTTGACTAATTCTGGACCATACTCTCCCACCTCCCCAGTTCTGGGATAACTACAGGCACAGCAATCACAGCTCTGCTCTTGCTCAAGATGAGTTTCTCCATTTGAGTTGGTCACTGTCAGCTCCCTGCACAGCTGATGAGGAGTAATGCCACAAAGCTGAGGGCACAATTATCTCTCAATTATTGGGGGTACTGGTGGATGAGAAGCTCAACATGAGCCGGCAATGCACGCTCACAGCCCAGAAGGCCAATAACTGTATCCTGGGCTGCATCAAGAGAAGAGTGGCCAGCAGGTCAAGGAAGGTGATTCTGCCCCTTTATTCCACTTTTGCAAGATCTTACTTGCAGTATTGCGTCCCTCAACATAAGAAGGACACAGACCTACTGGAGCAAGTCCAGAGCAGGCCACAAGGATGATCCGAGGGCTGGAACACCTCTCCTAGGATGACAGGCTGAGAGAATTTGGGCTGTTCAGCCTGGAGAAGAGAAGGCTTCAGGGAGACCTTCTAGTGAACTTCCAGTACCTGAAGGCGCTATAAGAAGGCTGGGAAGGGACTTTTGACAAGGGCAGGGAGTGATAGAACAAGTGGCAATGGTTATAAAGTTGATAAGAGTAGATTTAGATGAGATATTAGGAAAAAAATATTTACTGTGAGGGTGGTGAGACACTGGAACAGGTTGCCCAAAGAAGCTGTCAATGTCCCCTCCTTGGAAGTGTTGAAGGCCAGGTTGGATGAGGCTTTGAGCAACCTGTTCTAGTGGAAGGTGTATCAGGGGAGGTGGAACTAGATGATCTTTAAGGTCCCTTCCAGCTCATACCATTCCATGATTCTATGATTCTATGATGTCTTCCTGCAGCGGGTGGCTAATGTAGCTTAAGAAGAAAAACATCCTTAAAATTTCTCTCTTCCAATTATAAAGAGGACTGCACATGACCAGCTTAGATGGAGCTCTTTAAGGTGAGATGAAGTGGATCCCAATCTAAATGTCTCTATTTAAGTTACTAATTCCAGGGACACAGACCATCCTGATTCTTGCATTATGTTGTAGACAGGGAGTAGAACATCTGAGAACCCCCAACAGTGAAGTTCCTAATGGCTGCTTTGCTCCTGTCTAAGAGTATGACTGTCCAGATACAAAAACCCAAGAATGTAGATAAGGTCCTCCCTAAAGACAGAAATTTCCTCCCTCCCCATTTATTTCAAAGGGCCAGACCATTTTACTATCCAGGCTGGATGCAAACCAGGGCAGGACTGAGGTGGGTGAAACCCTGCCTGGCCTGAGGAGTTCCAGCTAGATGTCACAAACCCCTACCAAGTCCAAAGTTCTTAAAACTCCTGACCAGAGGGCAACATCTGCAACGTCTCATCATTGTTACCTGTTTGATAGCCTGGCTATAAAACTAAGGATATGCAAATGCCTGATGTGGCCATCTGCACCTATGCATCCTGGTTTCTCTTATCTGACACATTCGATTGAGCCTAGATACTGAACTGTTGCAGGCACAGTAATAAAGTCTTTGAAAACAAGAGTTCATTACTGAATTAGAAGCTTTCAGGATTTATAGGTGATAATACTCCTAATTAATTAATTAATTAAATAAATAAAAGGAGGCATAGCTTGGCTGATTGCATTTCAAGCCACAGTTTTTGCCTTTGGTGCTAGGTCTTCCCCATCTACCTGCTTCACCCAAGTTCTGCCCTCTCCTGTTTTTTGTTTTGTTTTTTTATTCCTTGAAGCCTAGTGAATCCATATTCAGCTCCAGGTCCCATCCCAAGGACCACCCAAGTATCTAGTTGGTGGGAATCATCATGCACAAATAAATGAAGCTCATGGAGTCCCTCAGCATATCCAAGGTGGATAACTTTTAGTCAGTGATTTGGGTGTCCAAGTCCAAGTGTTTTTGGAAATAACTGAAAACCTAGAATTTTGTACAACAAAGGTCCCGTGGGTGCTTTAACCACTAAGCTACTGCTTTTGATGGGAAAGTACTGACATGTAGAACATGCAAATACTGGTCAGCTTGCACTCCATTGCCAGGAAAGTGTGGATCATCCCCTGGAGCTACTTCTCTCTATTGACTGAGGAGAAACTCCAGATAATCAGCACAGGGTAAACACAACATTGTTGGATGGTTTCACGTAGATGATGGATTCCTCCTGATTGCAGAGTATTTTCAGTATACCTCTCCTCCTTGGTGTTAGTGATCTGCAGACACTTTCACCACCACTTTCACTATAGTTTCCCAGCGTGCACAGTTCCTGCCAAGCAGGTGCTAGCAAGTAATCACCTGAGAAGTCCATGACTGCCTTCCTTCACTGTTACAGGACAGAAGTCTGGTGCTATAAGCTTGCCTGTAAAAGTCCAGACACATCTTAGGACACTAAAATCATGGGAGACAATTCTGTTTCTGCAGAAGTCCTGCTAGTCCAGAGGAGGCACTACAAACCTACCAAGAAATAGCAATAGTTGGTATTTCTCTCAGGGGCATATTCCTCCTGGGGTTTAAAAAGGGAGAGCTCCAAGAGTTTCAACAAGGAACTTTGAAGGCTATTTCTTCAAGTTGATGTCCTTTACGCTTGTAGGGATGGTTTGGTTAAGGGGCTGTGGGTTTGTGTTCGTTCTGTTTAATGCAATCAACTGCTAATTCAGATGACAGGATCTTTATTAAAGCTGGAACAGAAGATAATTTGCATTTAGAAGAAACTCCAAATGACCCTTCTTTGGCATTAGCTCATTTGACACAGATAAAGCTAAGGGTACATTCAACTAGAAAGGCAATATGTGAAAGATAAGTAGCTGCAAAAGTTAGGTTTAAGCTGTGGATTTTAGCTGCAGTGAATTTGAGTACAGGCTGTTCATTCGTGGTCCTAATGCTGGAGTTTGTGACAATGTAGCCTTCCTGCTACTGTGAGTTGAGCCACCTGGCCTAAACCTGTGTCAAAGAGACCTTCAAGAGTCACATCATACCACTGGACTATAGCTTGAGTATACATGATCCTTGGGCCACCTTGTATGCATGAAATAAGAGTCCTATCTATACCTTATCACCATTTCCCCTCCTCAGTTCTTGTAGAAGAGTAACTGAGTGTCCTTTTACACCTCCACAGATGGAAAGACTTATAATTAAAAAATTAAATTCATCAGAGTACTGATTGGATGAAGACTATGTTGCAGCAATATTTCCTATGCAGGCATCAGAGACCTACTAGAACTTAGGGCAGAGCATAAAAAGTAGATTTTCTTTCCTCAGTTCAGTTTAACATTGTAAGAAATTTAAAGAAGGTGTGTTTTAATGGCAATGAATAAAGTTGGTTTGGTTTGGTTTGGTTTTTTTAATTGGTAACCTAGTAGCTCTTGAAGTCCCAATGCTATATGCCAAACAGTTTGATCACAGCTCTGAAGAGCATTTAGTGTAAGGGTCAAGCCCAGAGGCACTCGTCCCTCTAAAGACTTCTCTAAACCTAAATTATTGGGTTGAGAACAGATGACATATGTTTGTTTGCTAAAATCTAAATTATTCCCGATTTTGTGTGAGTTTCACCAATTTATTTGGTCTCAGACAGACAAGCCAAAAACTTAGCAGGAAACACAAAATCTGTAGGAGAAAAAACATCTAATTTAAAAATAAAATCTTTTGATGTTCTGATTGGAAATGACATATGTTCAATCAGAAGTATTTTTTTAACAAAAATCAAAGACTGAGCACTGAAGTGAAACATTTCCTTTGAGTGAAAGCATTATCTACTTTTCAGTTTACCAGAGAAAAAACAATGTTTGATCAGACTCTATGCAAAATATGCTATTGGTCTTTTTCTTCCCCACAAATGCTGCAGACCTCAAGAAAAATAAGAAATCAGTCTTCCACACAGATCTCATCTTAAGGAGGTGAGTGTCTGTGTTGCAAAATATGTTTATCAGAAATGAAGACACAGGATCTGAATGGAGTTCATGTTATTTTTCTACTCTGATAAAGTTTCCCACTTCTAGAAATTATTTATAAGCCTGTTATCCCCTTGAACATCAATATTTAGAGTGTTTAGCAGTTCATTTCAGTATTCCCCACACAGTCCTTAATAAATTGTCTGGTCAGCTAGCATGATGTGAAAGTTATAGAAAATATGATAGCAAGTCAATAAGGTACGAAGAAGACATTGTAAAATAACGCTGGGTTGCCCCACTTTTTCAGCAAGTTCCTCAATACGTGCATCATTTCAAAAGTTGTGTTCTGTGGAAATAAAATTCCCAGCAGAGATTTATGGAGTGGACTTGGAGGTACTTAAGGAACTGGGATTTCTGCCTTCTAAAAACAAATTTACAGGCTTGCATGCACACCTCTACTTCTGCTTCACTTCTAAGTAGACCATGCACTATACATAGACCACAAGAGAGAAAAAACATAGCCACATTTCACAGGTAAAATAGGTAATAGAAAAATCTCATCTGAGGAGATGGGAAGGGTTTGTTGGGGTTTTTTTGCATATTAAAATGTATATGAAAATAAGTAAGAGTCATTAATAGCAAGTAGATTCCTGAGAACTGTCTAGATGGACTTGTTTGGTCTTTATGAGCCTGAGAGCAAGCTTTTCAAGGGAAGAATCTTCTTTCTTCCCTTAACTTGGGTAGAGCAATTTTATAGCCAAAGGATAATTTCTGTTCTATGCTGCAGATCAGAAAATCAATATTGTGCCTAGAGTGCACTACTAAATGATGGAAAAGTAACAACCTTTTTGTTCTTGGTAGTGCCTGGCACATTTGACTTAACCTTGAAGGTTTTATTTGTCAGGAAGATACAACTCTATTTTACAGAGCAGTTTTCATCTGAAGGTAGCCTAAAACTGAGGGCCAAAAATTATGAAGATACTTGACTTTTCTTCGTTGTTTACATGGCCGCCTTCATTCCTGGAAGATGTTAGTATAACCTGATCTCAAAGACCTTTGGTGATGGAGACTGCAGTTCCTGGGCAATCTATGTCACTGATTCACTAACTTTACCATTAGGAAGTTTTTTCCCACTTTTTTGCTGCAGAGTAAACCTGTGGTTTCTTGTGGTACCTACTACAGTCAAAAAGAATAACCTGCTCCTTTGTGCTAGCAAGTGTATGAGATATTCTTTATCTACCTGAAACTACTTTTAATTATCAAATATAACCAGCCTGGAGACCTAGATTAAATGTGCTGCCTGAGCAATGGCATTATAGGTCTGGAAATAAGCCCATCTGTTCTATTTTTCCCACTCCAGGGTTCAATAGTTCCATTTTCAATGAAAAAGACTTTGAGATCATGAATTCCATGATTCTTCTACACTTAGGTTGTCAAATCTTGTTCCCAAACTTGAGCAAGGGTTCTCCTAAATAGCCAAAACTCTCTAAGGCTAGGTATTTGTACATATGTCTTTATGGGTAAGAATCAGGGGAAAGGTCAAGTCACATATCATGATGGGAGTCTACTACAGACCACCCAACCAGGATGAAGAAGCAGATGAAATATGCTATAAGCAGCTGGGAGAAGTCCCACAATTCCTAGCCCTTGTTCTCATAGGGGGACTTCAACTTAGCAGATGTCTGCTGGAAATACAATAGAGCGGAAACAGTCTAGGAGGTTCCTGGAGTGTATGGAAGATAACTTCCTGACACAGCTGGTGAGTGAACCAACTAAGGATGGTGCCCTGCTGGACCTGTTCTTTGCAAATAGAGAAGGACTTGTGAATGATGTGATGGTTGGAGGCTGGCTTGGGAATAGTGATCATGAAATGAGAGTTTTCAGTTCTTGGAGAAGCAAAGAGAAGGGTCAGCAGAACCACTACTTTGGACTTCTGGAGGGCAAACTTTGGCCTGTTCAAGAAACTGGTTGGCAGAGTCCCTTGGGAGGTAATTCTGAAGGCCAAAGGAGTCCAGGAAGGCTGGACATTCCTCAAGAAAATCTTAAAGGCACAAGAGGAGGCCGTCCCCATATGCAGAAAGACAAGTCAGTGATGAAGAACAATCCAGCTGAACTTAAGAGAGCTTTGGCTGGAACTCAGGAGAAAAAAAAGAGAGTTTATGACCTTTGGAAGAAGGGATAGATATCTCAGGAAGACTACAAGGATGTCTTGAGGTTATACAGAGAGATAATTAGAAGAGCCAAAGCCCAACTAAAACCTGAGAGAGAACTGCATTTAAAAGCTTGAAGTTAAATTTGACTTATGTCTGTGATATTGTTTAAATACATACTTAAGCAGAAATTTTTACTGAAGGTTGAAAATTTGTCACCAGAGAATAAAATGTCATGGCATTAGCTAATTGTGGGCACATAGGGAAGAGTGTAAAAACAGGTTTTATATGGAGAGTCACATTCCCACAACACTCCTGTAAATTGCAGTTTAATTCTCTCTTTTCAGAACTTGGACAAATCCATATTTGCTTATGTACAAACAGTGTGGATGGTCACCAGAAGTTGGTTGATGTTAAAGTGGCCTTCCTTTGCCTCAAGTCTACCAGCAACAGTATTGTGGGAATTTCTTCAAGCCAGTGTGTCCCAATACTGTTAGAAGAGAGAGCACTAAGAAATATATTTTTTTTAAAAGAAAAGCAAAATCACAGAATCACAGAATCACAGA